>NC_057802.1:90087932-90391731 GCF_018294505.1 Triticum aestivum
ATGTAACATATGCAATGTGTGTGAAATAGAGTCCTGGATATATCATATATAGAGAGGGGGCGATCCACGAGAAGAGAGTGGAGGTATCATCGGCTTGAGGTGTCCATAGAATCGAAGAGAGGGATGATGTGTGTGTGTGTGTGCACGCGCGATCGATAAAGAGTGCCATCGAATTTGTGTGTGCCCACGTCAAAGATATAGAGTGGCTGGCCTACTGGAACGTGAGAGGGGACAGGTGCAGTTTGTCTCTGTGGCATGGATACCTACCTACAACGCTCGACTATCGGTGTGTGGTGGGGGGGGAGGGACGCCTAATTAACTATAGAGGTACAATGGCTGGTATATGTGTGGAGGAGGAGAGAGGCCTACCTCATGTATTAAGGGAGATCGATCTACCTCATGTATTAAGGGAGATCGATCGACATCCATGCATATGTGTAGGAGAGGAATAAGGTTGGGAGAGAGACATAGCTAGAGTGTTGGAGGGGGTGGTAGTGGAGTTGCTTCTAACAAATGGTGGGATAGGCTTGCTAGACAACCGGAGGGCACGCCTGCAATATCAATAAGAGAGGGGATGGCTGCCTGTCTGTGCACATGCGTGTGAGAGATGGGTCAGGAGGCATGCACGAATGATGAGGGGGGCGATATGGCTGTGGTAAGCAGACATAACTACATAGGAAGATCAATGATCCTTTGTCAGAGAAAGGAGAGACATAACTTGTGAGGTACGTCGATCGATGGGGGCAGAATAGTTAAAGTCGACCTAGGTATATGTTGGCAGATCGATCGGTATACATGCGTGTGTGTGTTAGAAGAAAATGAGGCACGTGGAGAAGGATAGAGAGAGAGGGATGCATCTAGGAGGTGGTGCGAGAGTCATACTATATCGAGGGGGGAGGAGTGTGCGAGTACGAGATCGATGAAAAGAGTGGTGGGAGTGAGGCATGGACGATGATAAGAGAAGAGGGGAAGCTTGTGTTTTGTGCTAGGCACACCTGGCTAGAGAGGCATATCGATCGATGTGTGCTGTAAAGAAGGAGCTGGGGGCCTACACACACCCTGGGTGAACGACCTAAAGTGAAAAGACGAATTTGCGCGATGGAGCTAGAGAATGCTGAGGGAGGGTGAGAGGGATTCCGGCGTGTGCATGCACGAGAGAAAGTAAGCGCTAGCTAGCTACAAAGATAAGAGGATTGTGTGGGTGTAAAAGACGAATAGAGATCATACTTCATTATAAAAAGCGAATTCAGATATTTGAAGAATTTATCATAGTGTTTTAAACCGACGCATGTGTGAATATATATAACGGTGATACACATGGTGTGTTTATATACATGTTATACTACATATAATATATTTTATCTCTACTCTTATAAAAAACGGAGTTGTTGATGATGGTGTGGCTGCCATCCTGCAATATAGGCCGTCCGATTTATATCTGACGGATAGGAAGGAAACTATGGCAATTTTGAAAAAAAGATACCCATACCCCTCTCCATATTTGCAAATTAGGCCTCCCCTTGATCATGTTGATGTTCTGTGGAACGCATGGGCATCTTGCTAGTACTACGTATAATATATAGAACATTGATCATAATTTGGGCTAATGTGTGGCTTTTGCAGCTCAGGTCTAAATACTTGTCATAATGTAGGGTGTGGGGCACTATACTATGTGTGATAAACACGGTGTACACATATGGAACATGGTTTAGATTATGAATATATAGTTAGTACATCAAATGTACTATTATTTGGAATCAACATCAAGTGTATTCAAAAAATAGAATTCGAGTTCACGTAGTACACATAGTTCATATCTATCTCTACAGTAATCATGTGGTGTGTTATTAAGGTAATACACGAATGATGGTTGAAGTTGGCAACAATCATGATTGTAGATTCTTATTGAAAAAGAGAAACAAATTCAAATTCAGTTCGAATTGCAGCGGTAGTATAGACATTTGGAATGCACTAAAATGTTGGTATGAGTAGGTTACATGCATTATACAGCAAGCGAAAAAATTTAATTGGACATAACATGGATTCATACTCCCTCCTTCCATCTATATAGGGCGTAATGCGTTTTTTAAGACCGCCTTTGACTATTGACAAGATTAATAGTACATGACATGCACAATGTGAAAATTATATCATTGAAAGAACCTTTCACAGACGAATTTAACGGTGTGCTTTGTGTAAGTTGCATGTCATATATTATTGCTCTAATATTTGGTCAAAGTTAGCATCAAAAACGCATTAGGCCCTATATAGATGGAAGGAGGGAGTAGCTTTGAATAGCATTTTTATAGTAAAACGGGGCAAGACTCTCTCTTTGTGTGGTGTGAATAGTTTTATTTTTTTTTTCTTTTTGGTTGAGGGAAGTGCGAATTGATTTGGTACGTACAAGTAAAATATTACACGTTAGGCTTGTCCCTAAAATTCAACCCGCGCCTTGTTATATCCCGAAAATTCAGATATCGTGCTCCTAAAACTGGCGCCTTCACAACCCGTGCCTTGCTATCCCGAAATTACAACGCGCGCGAAAACTCCCTCTAGCTGCCAAATCCCGACACGCGAAATCCCCCATCTAACCCTGAGCCGAAAGGGCCGCTAGTTCAAATCGGTGGGGGGTACCTTTGTAACACACCCTACATTTTGGACAAGCGCGTCCCTAAGTAATGGTTCACCCCCTCCCATAGCCTCCTTTTTGCCATTCGAAATCCCAGGCCGCCATAACCTCTCCGCTCCAGCCGCGAAATCCCGCCCTCCTCCGTCCGCCACCTCACCGCTGCCCAGCCGGAGCCTCTTCCCTGACGACGTCATCCACCGCAACAGCTCGACGTCCCTCGTCCACCTCCCCGGATGAGGATCCGTCGTCCATCTCATCGTCCCGCCAGTTCAGCCGCCCCGTCCTCCACCTCCAAGGAGCTTCTTCGATGATCACCTCGTCTATCGCGGCTGCTCCATCCCCACAGTGCCGCCTTAACCTGCTCCACCGGAACCGCAACATCCTCACCGACTCCTCGGACGAAGCCGATGCCTACTCGGCGCCACCAAAGAGGTTGTACACTCATCGCATCGCACCTTCTCCTTAGCTCGACCTCCCGGCGCCGACGGTGCTCCATCCCGCACACCCATGGAGCGGCTACCTTGAAGCCGGCAGCACGGGCGACATCTCCACGGCGGCTCTCCCCCAGTGCGAGGCCCCTTCGGCGTCAGTGTCCATACCAGCCGGATCTGCTGCTCCGGCTCTCGCTCGCTCGCTCGCGCTGCTGCTGCTCCGGCTCTCGCTCGATCGCTCGCTGGTCTAGCTGCTGCTCCGGCTCTCGCTCGCTCGCTTGCGCTGCTGCTGTTGCTGCTCTCTCCCTTGCTCGTGCTGCTGCTCTGCTCCGATTTAGCTACACTTCAGTTGACTGAATCGACTTTTGGGTCAGTCGATTTTCAGGGAGTGGGGGGCTCGCCAGAGTTAAGGAAGAACCACCCGCAGCGGGGACGGGGGCTCGCCGGAGAGGTACCCCACTATCTATCTTAGCGTTCAGGGTGGGGGCGGGGGGCCTATAGGGCTGGCCGGGGCGGCGGCGGACCGGCGGTGGGGAGTTGTTTCGGGGCGGCGAGGCGGCGCTAGGGCCGGCGGTTCGGCCGGTGGTGGCTGGCGGCCCAGGGGGGTGGAGGTTGAAGATGAACTGCAGGCCCTCCCTAAACTACATATCAAGTGCCTCTCTGCTACCATTGCATTCAGTTTCGACAGTAACATTCAGATTCCACAGTAAATGTCAGTTTCGACAGTTAAGTTTAGAGTCAACAGTTTTTACCTCATCTGTTGTAGTCAGGTGGTTTTTGGTGATGTAAATTTTACATCTATTTTACATCATCTATTGGAGATGCTATTAGTATCCCACTTGAGATTGACGATGTATGTCTTGTGCTGCTTCAGCCTTGATGTCTTACGGCTCACCGGAGCTGCTCCAACGACAGAACGATCCATCACAACAGAGCAGTGCCCTGGACGTCGTCTACACATTCCTCAGATCTTCCTCCACACCTCCGACAGCCACCTCTGCCTCAACTGCTTCAACGACCAACCCAATGATGTTGAGGTCGACACGGCTATGGCAAAGAGGTTGTACACTTGTTGCATCACTTATTACTATACATTCATGTTGATCCATTAGGGCTATTTTGGTTCAACGGAAAAACATAGCAATAGGGAATTTACCAATGGCACTCTACTATTCAATTATTCATGCATTTTGTTGAAAGGAATGAAGCAAAACATCCACTTGGCCCTACTTTTCAAAATCCCATGCATGAAAACAAGACCAAGTGCATTAGTGGCAGAATAACATTCTAACTATACACGCTTTCATATGGTTTCACTTTATTTTGGTCATGTTTCTTTGCATTCCTCTGCTCTTCCAATTCCTGTAAACCAAACACCCAAGTTGACAGAAATCATGTGTTTACAAATGCTCTGTTTACCATGTGCATTCCTATCCTATTCCGGTGTTTTTCCTATCCCTGCGTTTTTAGAATCATGCAAGCCAAATGAGCCCTTACAGAATTACTTCAGTTACAGGTTGGTGTCGAAGGGAACTTTGTGTGGTTTGTCCTGCTCCTGCCGCGACATCGTCCACCTCACCTGAGCTGCTCCATCGACAGAAACATCCACCAAACTAGACATCACGACTCCTAACCGTCTTTCGCCGCCTCAGATCTCCTTCCCTGCCGCCAGCACCCACCGCAACGGCATCACCATCATCGACTCGGCAGATGAACCTGAGGAGTACACGGGTCCACAAGAGAGGTCGCACTCTTTTGATTCTGCTTATGTTATGCATTGCTTAAAATTACCTGCTACTTTATCGTCCTATTCACCTCTTGGACTCCAAGTTAGGTCCAAATTAATGTTCAAACTTGAGTTCTAAATTAGTTGTGGGGCACATATCGAGGAAGCAATGGATAGTATCTCTGTCTAATATCTGGTTCACCTAGGGTATGCCTATGTTGTTCATCTTGGGTGGGAAACAAATAGTAAAGCAATCATCATCTGTCTTTTTATTAAATTAAAGCAATCATCAACCTGCTATCATTATTTTTGGATCCATCCACTGGTTGTTACCATCACTCTAAATTTCTGCATGCTCTCCTTACATAATCTCACCATATTTTTTCGTTTCATGTCAGATATTGTACACAGTCATGCTGAACATGTAGAGAAAAAGAGAAGAGTTTTGCGCGGCAATACAATGTCATGCAGACATCGCTCCATGGTGGGTTCAATGGCAAACCCTCCCCACCCCTCTCCAGATTGTAATCCAGAGGAATATATCTGTTCTGAGGCAGATTCAGACGCCGCTGACCACTCCTATTTACCCCCCAAGGTGTTTGCTCTACCTTGGCATTATGATGTTAGTCATATCATGCATATGTTGCCTTGCAGTGCCTACTTTTGACATCATATATGTCATCTCCTTAGTTTAGACATGTTCTGTCACCACCTGTTTAGTTTCTATATCATATAAGGGAATTATGCAGTCTCATGTCTTTTAGCCAGCCATAATATATGTGAAATGTGCAATGCCATCCTGTTTAACCAGGCATCATATATTTGAATGATATCTTGCCCATCCTTTTCTTCATTACATTTCCATTTGTTGACAATGTTTGTACATTAAACTAATTTTCCTGTGAATCAGCCATTTGGGTGGGAGATTGAAAAATCTGGAGTGAAAACAAGGCCTTCAAAGCAAACAGTGCTACCTATTGAAGCAGATCTCTTGTTGGGTCCCGATAGCTCCTCGGAGATGGATTCAGAGACAGATGACCAGTCCTATTCCCCCACCGAGGTGTATGCTCTAACTTGGCACAGCGTTTTAGTTATTCATCATATCTTTGAATTATGTTATGCTATGCTATCTAGTTTAGAGATATTATGTCATGCTATCCGTTTTAGTTAAACAATAAACATGTCAACTATTTCATGTCCTCTTTTTTCCACACTATCTATTGCATCTGTCTCTCATACAATGTCTGTACATTCAACTATGTTTCCTGTTTATCAGCCATTTGAACTGGAGCGGGTGATGCCAGCATCTAGCAGACTAAAAACACGGTCTTCAAATAAAACACTGCTACCTCTTGGTGGAGATAGCACCCCGGTTGTACATGCACGAAACCAGTCCTACCACACATAACCCAAACTCTCGCAGATTATACCCCTACTGCGATGGACAGAGAACCAGCTTCACCCAATCTAACCCCAACCCTAGCAGATAGTAACCCAATTCCTGTTGACACAGCACCATCTCCACCACAGACAAGAGCAGTTAGTAAGGCAGCTCCAGTGCCCAAAGGGCCAGTACTACCACGGCGAACCCCAACTCCACCAGTTTGTACGCCTATTCCTATGGAGGAAGCACAACTAGCTAGTCGTAGTTTAGCATCTATCGCATTTGATGTTGTTAAATCGTATGTGCGTATCTTCCCATCTTGGAAATGTTATACTGAAGATGAAGGAAAATGCCAGTTGCAGGTGTTTGTCCAGGAGTTATGTGTAATTAATGTTATTCATGGCAATTACTTTGCTTTGTCCCATACATCCTACCTCCATGATGGTTATAATACAGCAAATTTTCCCATTTTTCTCTATTGAGAAGGACATATTTGGAAACTCAGGATGAGGTAACCTGTGCTAATACCTCTGCTATCTTGAAGAATGCTTGGTGGTAGTATCGGAATTACCTGAAGAAAACGTACTTCACCGGCAAAGAAACTCATCAAATTACCTTACGTTCTCCTGAGACACATTTACTGGACGATGACTGGGAACACCTTGTTCTGTACTAGTCCCGAACCAAGAATGTGGTAAAGTCTATGAGCTCATTTTCTATTTTTAAGTATTATATTCTTGCGTCTTACTGTACTCTGTTCATGTAGAACAAGTGCCTAAACCTGAAGAACAACTGTTCTAATTTAAGATTCCATTGCTATCATAGTTCCAAAAAGCGATAGGCGTTAATTGTGCGTTTTGCCACCGCCTTGCGCTTTACTGACCAAAGCGCATGCTTATGCGCAGTTGTGCACAGATTAAGCGTAGTTATGCGCAATGCGTTTCGCCAACGCCTAGAGCCTAGGAGCGCTTAAGCGCCCGCTTAGGCGCACCTTTTTTAACTATGATTGCTATCGTGCATACTGCTTTGCTTTTGTATCACTGTATTTACTCATACAAACTTATTTTTAAATTGAAGGATCCAATCGAAACTCCAATGGCACAACAGGTATGTTCACGCATGTTTCTTTAACAGGCTTGCTCTTATCAATAGCTCTGTTGATTTCACTTTCAATTGTGTATACAGTTGACTTCTCATACCATGCACATTACTAGCATCACAACAGAGGAAATAGTGTTGTTGTACATGTAGACCCGTGGTACCCATCTGAAATCTTGTTGTGCCGTGTAGTTTCCCACGCTTTGTATTCTTTCACTGTTGCTTTGTCTTGAACTGATATGATTTGAACCGTGTCTCTATTTTGATTTGGCAAGACAATGCAGTGACCATAGGACATAGATATATGTTTGTTTGATGCTTTTATTATGTACTAGTACATGGCAATAGAAGACTTGGTAGTTTAATCCTGTCCACCTTACTAATGAACCGGTTCACCGAAATGAGTTTCATATACTAGTACATGCTAAACCTGTTATGTGTCTGCTTGTTTCTTCTTTTAGAATGCTGACAGAATATTGGGGCAGAGTGCCTTGATACGTCTCCAATGTATCTATAATTTTTGACTGTTCCAAGCTATATTATATTCTGTTTTGGACATTCATGGGCTTTATTATACACTTTTATATTATTTTTTGGACTAACCTATTAATCGGAGGCCCAGCCTAGAATTGCTTTTTTGCCTATTTTAGAGTTTCGCAGAAAAAGAATATGAAAAGGAGTCCAAACAGAATGAAACCTTTGGGAACGTGATTTTCAGAACGAACGTGATCTAGAGGAGTTGGTCCCTACGTCAAGAAACCTACCAGGAAGGCACGAGGTAGGGGCACGCCTACCCCCCTGGGCGCGCCCTCCACCCTCGTGGGGCCCGCGTTGCTCCACCGACGTACTTCTTCCTCCTATATATACCTACGTACCCCCAAACTACCAGATACGGAGCCAAAAACCTAATTCCACCACCGCAACCTTCTGTACCCGTGCGATCCCATCTTGGGGCCTTTTCCGGAGCTCCGCCGTAGGGGGCATTGTTCACGGAGGGCTTCTACATCAACACCATAGCCTCTCTGATGATGTGTGAGTAGTTTACCTCAGACCTTCGGGTCCATAGTTATTAGCTAGATGGCTTCTTCTCTCTTTTTCGATCTCAATAAAATGTTCTCCCCCTCTCTTGTGGAGATCTATTTGATGTAATCTTCTTTTGTGGTGTCTTTGTTGAGACCGATGAATTGTGGGTTTATGATCATGTTTATCTATGAACAATATTTGAATCTTCTCTAAATTCTTTTATGTATGATTGGTTATCTTTGCAAGTCTCTTTGAATTATCAGTTTGGTTTGGCCTACTAGATTGATCTTTCTTGTAATGGGAGAAGTGCTTAGCTTTGGGTTCAATCTTGCGGTGTCCTTTCCCAGTGACAGTAGGGGCAGCAAGGCACGTATTGTATTGTTGCCATCGAGGATAACAAGATGGGGTTTATATCATATTGCATGCGTTTATCCCTCTACATCATGTAATCTTACTTAAAGCGTTACTCTGTTCTTTTGAACTTAATACTCTAGATGCATGCTGGATAGCGGTCTATGTGTGGAGTAATAGTAGTAGATGCAGGCAGGAGTCGGTCTACTTGTCGCGGACGTGATGCCTATATACATGATGATACCTAGATATTCTCATAACTATGCTCAATTCTGTCAATTGATCAACAGTAATTTGTTTACCCATCACAATACTTATGCTCTCGAGAGAAGCCACTAGTGAAACCTATGGCCCCCGGGTCTATTTCCCATCATATTTAATCTTCCAACACTTAGCTATTTCTATTGCCTTTTATTTTACTTTGCATCTTTATTTCTCTTTATCATAAAAATACCAAAAATATTATCTTATCATATCTATCAGATCTCACTTTCGTAAGTGACCATGAAGGGATTGACAACCCCTTTATTGCGTTGGTTGCGAGGATTTTATTTGTTTTTGTAGGTGCGAGGGACTCGTGCGTGGCCTCCTACTGGATTGATACCTTGGTTCTCAAAAACTGAGGGAAATACTTACGCTGCTTTACTGCATCACCCTTTCCTCTTCAAGGGAAAACCAACGCAGTGCTCAAGAGGTAGCAAGAAGGATTTCTGGCGCCGTTGTCCGGGAGGCTTACGCGAAGTCAAGTCAAGATTTGACTCCCGACAACGAGCCATTTCTGGCGCCGTTGCCGGGGAGTCTACGCACAAGTCAAGACATACCAAGTACCCATCACAAACTCTTATCCCTCGCATTACATTATTTGCCATTTGCCTCTCGTTTTCCCTCCCCCACTTCACCTTTGCCGTTTTATTTGCCCTTCTTCCGTTCGATCTTGCGTTACCATGTGCCTTCTTTTTGCTTGCATCTTTGCTTGCTAACAGTTTATGGATCCCCATCCACTTGCTAACCTTTTTAAGAGATCCAATTATGATGAACCTATTGCTAGTGAGTTGAGTGCACTAGATTATCTTTATGAGGTTTTGCTTGAAATTCATGAATCTGAAAATTGTGATGAAGAAATTTATGAAAAGATTCACGATAGCTCCTTGAATAAAAATCATGATTGCAATGATTTTACTATAAATTTTCTTGATGTAAATTGTGCTAATATGCAAAACCCTAAGCTTGGGGATGCTAGTTTTGCTATGTCTACCACTTGTTGCAATGATCATGATTGGGGTGATTCTTCTTATGATCTTGAAAATTTATTTAAGCCCCATGATGAATATGAAATTGATAATAATGTTTGCAATAATATTTAAAGCGGGTTTGGAAGAGTGTCGACTTTAGATCCCACTTATTTGGAGAATGTTCAATCCTATGAATTTTTTGATAAAAGTGGGTTTGGAGAGGTCATGACTTTAGTTAATAATAATCCCACTATTTTGGAAGAGTGTCAACTTTGCATGCATGTGGACCGTGTTGAAAATATTTTATATGATAGCTATTTTGTTGTATTTGCTTATGATCCCACATGTAATTATTATGAGAGAGGAAAATATGGTTGTAGAAATTTTCATGATAATAAATTAACTCTCGTTATGTTGAGATTGCTATTGTTTCTTTCCGCTTCCTTGCATATGCTAGTTTTTGCTTGCTATAATAACTTGTTTGCGTATGAGATGCCTATGCATAGGAAGTATGTTAGAGTTAGATGTGTTTTTCATGTGTTTCATGATGCTCTCTTTGCACTTCAATTCTTATCTTTCATGTGAGCATCATTAAAATTATCAATGCCTAGCTAGGGGCGTTAAACGATGGCGCTTGTTGGGAGGCAGCCCAATTTTATTTTAGTTTTTTTGCTTTTTTGCTTCCGTTTAGGAATAAATATTTGATCTAGCCTCTGGTTAGATGTGTTTTTATGTTTTAATTAGTGTTTGTGCCAAGTTTAACCTATAGGATCTTCTTGGATGATAGTTATTTGATCTTGCTGAAAATTCCAGAAACTTTCTGTTCACGAAAATAATTGTTAAAAATCACCATAACGTGATAAAATATTGATTCCAATTGCTTCTGATCAATAAAAAAATTTAGGTCGTCCTATTTTGGATAAAGTTTTGGAGTTCCAGAAGTTTGCATTAGTTACAGATTACTACAGACTGTTCTGTTTTTGACAGATTCTGTTTTTCGTGTGTTGTTTGCTTATTTTGATGAATCTATGACTAGTAAAATATTTCATAAACCATAGAGAAGTTGGAATAAATTAGGTTTAACACCAATATAAATAAAGAATGAGTTCATTACAGTAGCTTGAAGTGGTGTTTTGTTTTCTTTCGCTAACGGAACTCACGATATTTTCTGCTGAGTTTTGTGTTGTGAAGTTTTCAAGTTTTGGGTGAAAGATTTGATGGATTATGGAACAAGGAGTAGCAAGAGCCTAAGCTTGGGGATGCCCATGGCACCCCAAGATAATCTAAGGACATCAAAAAGCCAAAGCTTGGGGATGCCCCGGAAGGCATCCCCTCTTTTGTCTACTTCCATCGGTAACTTTACTTGGAGCTATATTTTTATTCACCACATGATATGTGTTTTGCTTGGAGCGTCTTGTATTATTTGAGTCTTTATTTGTTAGTTTGCCACAATCATCCTTGCTGTACACACCTTTTGAGAGAGACACACATGATTCGGAAATTGTTAGAATACTCTATGTGCTTCACTTATATCTTTTGAGTTATATAGTTTTTGCTCTAGTGCTTCACTTAGATCTTTTAGAGCACGGTGGTGGTTTTGGTTTATAGAAATTATTGTTCTCTCATGCTTCACTTAGATTATTTTGAGAGCCCTACAAAACAGCATGGTAATTTGCTTTAATTATGATAGGCATTCAAGATTAGTAAAAAAATCTTATGAGTGTGTTGAATATTATGAGAAGTTTGATACTTGATAATTATTTTGAGATATGGAGATGGTGATATTAGAGTCATGCTAGTTGAGTTGTTTTGAATTTGAGAAATACTTGTGTTAAAGTTTGTGATTCCCGTAGCATGCACGTATGGTGAACCGTTATGTGATGAAGTCGGAGCATGATTTATTTATTGATTGTCTTCCTTATGAGTGGCGGTCGGGGACGAGCGATGGTCTTTTCCTACCAATCTATCCCCCTCGGAGCATGCGCGTAATACTTTGCTACGATAACTTGTAGATTTTTGAAATTAGTATATGAGTTCTTTATGACTAATGTTGAGTCCATGGATTATACGCACTTTCTTCCTTCCACCATTGCTAGCCTCTCCAATATCGCGCACTTTTTGCCGGTATCATACACCCACCATATACCTTCCTCAAAACAGCCACCATACCACCTACCATGGTATTTCCATAGCCATTCCGAGATATATTGCCATGCAACTTACCACCGTTCAGTTTATTATGACACGCTCCATCATTGTCATATTGCTTTGCATGATCATGTAGTTGACATTGTATTTGTGGCAAAGCCACCGTTCATAATTCTTTCATACATGTCACTCTTGATTCATTGCATATCCCGGTATACCGCCGGAGGCATTCACATAGAGTCATATTTTGTTCTAAGTATTGAGTTGTAATTGTTAAGTTGTAAGTAAATAAAAGTGATGATCATCATTTTTTAGAACATTGTCCCAAGTGAGGAAAGGTTGATGGAGACTATGATTCCGCCACAAATAGGGATGAGACTCCGGACTAAATAAAAAAAAGAGGCCAAAAAAAGAGAAAAGGCCCAACTAACAAAAGAGAGAAAAAGAGAGAAGGGACAATGTTACTATCCTTTTACCACACTTGTGCTTCAAAGTAGCACCATGATCTTCATGATAGAGAGTCTCCTATGATATCACTTTCATATACTAGTGGGAAATTTTTCATTATAGAACTTGACTTGTATATTCCAATGATGGGCTTCCTCAAAATGCCCTAGGTCTTCGTGAGCAAGCGAGTTGGATGCACACCCACTTAGTTTATTTTCTTGAGCTTTCATATACTTATAGCTCTAGTGCATCCGTTGCATGGCAATCCCTACTCACTCACATTGATATCTATTAATGGGCATCTCCATAGCCCGTTGATACACCTAGTTGATGTGAGACTATCTTCTCTCTTTTTTTTCTTCTCCACAACCACCATTCTATTCCACATATAGGGCTATGTCCATGGCTCACGCTCATGTATTGCGTGAAGATTGAAAAAGTTTGAGAATATCAAAAGTATGAAACAATTGCTTGGCTTGTCATCGGGGTTCTGCATGATTTAAATACTTTGTGTGGTGAAGATAGAGCATAGCCAGAATATATGATTTTGTAGGGATAACTTTCTTTGGCCATGTTATTTTGAGAAGACATAATTGCTTAGTTAGTATGCTTGAAGTATTATTATTTTTATGTCAATATTAAACTTTTGTCTTGAATCTTTCGGATCTGAATAATCATACCACAATTAAGAGAATTACATTGAAATTATGCCAACTAGCATTCCACATCAAAAATTCTGTTTTTATCATCTACCTACTCGAGGACGAGCAGGAATTAAGCTTGGGGATGCTTGATACATCTCCAACGTATCTATAATTTTTTATTGTTCCATGCTATATTATATTCTGTTTTGGACATTAATGGGCTTTATTATACACTTTTATATTATTTTTGGGACTAACCTATTAACCGGAGGCCCAGCCCGGAGTTGCTGTTTTTTGCCTATTTCAGAGTTTCGCAGAAAAAGAATATCAAACGGAGTCCAAACAGAATGAAACCTTCGGGACCGTGATTTTCGAAACGAACGTGATCCAGAGGACTTGGACCCTACGTCAAGAAATCTACCAGGAAGGCACGAGGTAGGGGGCGCGCCCTCCACCCTCGTGGGGCCCATGTTGCTCCACCGACGTACTTCTTCCTCCTATATATACTTACGTACCCCCAAACTACCAGATACGGAGCAAAAAACCTAATTCCACCACCGCAACCTTCTGTACCCGTGAGATCCCATCTTGGGGCCTTTTCTGGAGCTCCGCCGGAGGGGGCATTGATCATGGAGGGCTTCTACATCAACACCATAGCCTCTCCGATGATGTGTGAGTAGTTTACCTCAGACCTTCGGGTCCATAGTTATTAGCTAGATGGCTTCTTCTCTCTTTTTGGATCGCAATACAATGTTCTCCCCCTCTCTTGTGGAGATTTATTCGATGTAATCTTCTTTTGTGGTGTATTTGTTGAGACCAATGAATTCTGGGTTGATGATCAAGTTTATCTATGAACAATATTTGAATCTTCTCTGAATTCTTTTATGTATGATTGGTTATCTTTGCAAGTCTCTTCGAATTATCAGTTTGGTTTGGCCTACTAGATTGATCTTTCTTGCAATGGGAGAAGTGCTTAGCTTTGGGTTCAATCTTGCGGTGTCCTTTCCCAGTGACAGTAGGGGCAGCAAGGTACGTATTGTATTGTTGCCATCGAGGATAACAAGATGGGGTTTATATCATATTGCATGAGTTTATCCCTCTACATCATGTCATCTTACTTAAAGCGTTACTCCGTTCTTTTGAACTTAATACTCTAGATGCATGCTGGATAGTGGTCGATGTGTGGAGTAATAGTAGTAGATGCAGGCAGGAGTCGGTCTACTTGTCGCGGACGTGATGCCTATATACAAGATCATACCTAGATATTCTCATAACTATGCTCAATTCTGTCAATTGGTCAATAGTAATTTGTTTACCCACCGTAATACTTATGCTCTCGAGAGAAGCCACTAGTGAAACCTATGGCCCCCAGGTCTATTTTCCATTATATTTAATCTTCCAACACTTAGCTATTTCTATTGCCTTTTATTTTACTTTGCATCTTTATTTCTCTTTATCATAAAAATACCAAAAATATGATCTTATCATATCTATCAGATCACACTTTCGTAAGTGACCGTGAAGGGATTGACAACCCCTTTATTGCGTTGGTTGCGAGGATTTTATTTGTTTGTGTAGGTGCGAGGGACTCGTGCGTGGCCTCCTACTGGATTGATACCTTGGTTCTCAAAAACTAAGGGAAATACTGATGCTGCTTTACTGCATCACCCTTTCCTCTTCAAGGGAAAACCAACGTAGTGCTCAAGAGGTAGCATTCCTAATTAAGCAATGGTAAAGGAAGTAATGCAAATAAGGTTCAGGATAGTGACACATCCTTGTTGGTCTCCAACAAAGCTGATAAAACAGCTAAGGAAGACTATCTCGATGACAGTGAGACAACCCCAAAGTCCTGTCTTGGTTTAGTGTTCGAGTTACTGGCCACTACCGCTTGCACAAGCTATTCAAACACACTGTCTGAATCAGTTCGATTTCTTGAGTCTCAACTACAAGCTGAAAGACATCGATCAGTTGTGCTGCGACAAGAAGCGGAAGGACCGCGGAAGTCCCTGGAGCATTCAGATGCATACTTTCTGGTGCAACAACAAGCGTTGGAGGATTTTAGCGCCAAACAGGACAAAGCTAATAAGCTTGCTAAGCTTATTGCCAGCATGGTGGATACCACGTTTCTTGAGCTTCTGAAGTTGTTTCAGTTATGCTCTTGTTTTGCTGCCGCGTTTATTTGCACTGCTGGGCAATTTTGACGGCCAGTGTATGTAATATGCTGCTTTGTTCCCTATATTTGCACTGGTGGCGAACTTTGATGCCCAGTGGATGTAATATGTGTAATAGCGGTAATAGGCTAGCGTTAATTGCTTGCTTATTTATTTCCTTATTGTCTTGTTTAGTTGTTTGCTTGTAGTCACTGCAGTTCTTTTTCTGTGTTTTTCTAGTGGCCACAATAACCTATTTTTGGAAACTAGGCCAAAATAATCATGGCAACACACGGATTGTTTTAACCATGGGCCTCCTGCGGGCCGTATGATCCATGGGCCTTCTACGGGCCACAGGATCCATTGGCCTTCTATACAGGCCGATTCATGGGGCTTCTACGGGCCGTATGATTCATGGGCCTTTTACGGGCCGTAGGATCCATGGGCCTTCTGCGGGGCGTATCATCATTTCGCCAATCATGGGCCATACTATTCGTGGACAATAACGGGCCGTTAATAGGCCGTATTTGATAACTCTATGAAAACAGCCCAACGTGTTTTTTTACATGAAAACAGCCCAACGTATTAACGGGCCACAAACGGGTCGACTGTAACCACGTGCTGAATTTGGCACACAAGAAGAAAATGATAGTAACGGGCTGTAAGTAACCGAAAGCTGGAAATGAGCCCAAGAATAAATGGGCCCTGAGAAGGCCGAAAGATAACATGGGCTGGAAACGGACCAACGAAATAATGGGCCGTTAATGGGTATAAAGTGATACACTGTTCGTTACGGGCCAGTTTTACCACGGGCCGTTAAGGGGCCGAGGGTAACTAAGGGCCTCATATGGGCCGAAAGCCGTCATGGGCCATACATGGGCCAGAAGTTAAAACGGGCTGGAATTATATTGGACGGCCTAGATGACGCTACTGGGCCTAATTCGGATAGGCCGCAAACGGGCCCTCGGTTAGCAACGGTGAGCCGACACGTGTTTCCCCCATCTAATGATGATTTTACACGTGGAGAATCCCCATTTGTCGGGGCTGTTAACGGGTTATCGGATCCAAAACCGGACCCGATAGCTTAACGGCGTTCCGTTACGGTGGATGCCACATGTCAGTCACCCTTGACGAAAGCACTTCTGTGACGCGCGATTTATCGTCATGGAAGTGGACACTTCCGTGGTGATAATTTTGGTAATGTCATGGAACACTTCTACGACAACACACGTATGACTATCTTGATTCTGTCATAAATTTGTCATGGATGTACATGCATGACAGAAAACGTGACCTACTGTGACAAAGACGTATCATCACGGAAGTGTATTTTTTGTAGTGTTGCCCACATATATAAACGAGGGAGCGGAGGAGGCCGGCCACCAGGGTCGCACCAAGGAGAGGGGAGTCCTACTAGGACTCTAGTCCTAGTAGGATTTGCCCCCCTTTTTTCCTTCTCACGGAGGGGGAAAGAGGGAAGGGAAAGGGAAGAGGAGAAGGAAAGGGGGCGCGCCCCCTCCCCTAGTCCAATTCGGACTCCCTATGGGAGGGGGGCGCGGCCACCCCTTGTGGGTTGAGTCCCCTCTCCCCTATGGCCAATGTAGGACCATTACTTTCCCTGGGGGGTTCCGGTAACCCCTGGGTACTCCGATAAATATCCGAAACGTCCCGGACCATTCCGGAGTCCAAATACTATTGTCCAATATATCAATCTTTTCCTCTCGACCATTCTAGACTCCTCATCATGTCCGTGATCTCATCCAGGACTCCGAACAATCTTTGGTCACCAAAACACATAACCCATAATACAAATCGTCATCGAACATTAAGCGTGTGAACGCTACGGGTTTGAGAACTATGTAGACATGACCGAGACACATCTCCAATCAATAACCAACAGGGGAACCTGGATGCTCATATTGGTTCCTACATATTCTACGAAGATCTTTATCGGTCAAACCGCAATAACAACATACGTCATTCCCTTTGTCATCGGTATGTTACTTGCCCGAGATTTGATCGTCGGTATCCTCATACCTAGTTCAATCTCGTTACCGGCAAGTCTCTTTACTCATTCCGTAATGCATCATCCCGTAACTAACTCATTGGTCACATTGCTTGCAAGGCTTATAGTGATGTGCATTACGGAGAGGGCCCAGAGATACCTCTCCGATACACGGAGTGAAAAATCCTAATCTTGATCTATGCCAACCAAACAAACACTTTCGGAGACACCTGCAGAGCATCTTTATAATCACCCAGTGACGTTGTGACGTTTGAAAGCACACAAGGTGTTCCTCCGGTATTCGATAGTTGCATAATCTCATAGTCAGAGGAATATGTATAAGTCATGAAGAAAGCAATAGCAATAAAACTTAACAATCATTATGCTAAGCTAACGGATGGGTCTTGTCCATCACATCATTCTCCTAATGATGTGATCCCGTTCATCAAATGACAACACATGTCTATGTTCAGGAAACTTATACAACTTTGATTAACGAGCTAGTCTAGTAGAGGCATACTAGGGACACTTTGTTTTGTCTATGTATTCACACATGTATCAAGTTTCCGGTTAATAAAATTCTAGCATGAATAATAAACATTTACCATGATATAAGGAAATATAAATAACAACTTTATTATTGCCTCTAGGGCATATTTTCTTCATGAATAGGCAACTAACAATTTTTAGCTTTTCTTTACCAAATTAAACTTTGCATCAAAGTAGGTTGTCTAGATATGCAATTAGCTGAGCAACCTATATGATGCAACAACAATAAGCACACAAGCAAGCAAGGGATACAACGCAATATAAGCTTGCACAAGTAAAGGTAAGTGATAACCAAGAGTGGAGCCGGTGGAGACGAGGGTGTGTTACCGAAGTTCCTTCCCTTTGAGAGGAACTATGTCTCCGTTGGAGCGGTGTGGGGGCACAATGCTCCCCAAGAAGCCACTAGGGCCACCGTATTCTCCTCACGCCCTCACACAATACGAGATGCCGTGATTCCACTATTGCTGCCTATGGAGGCGGCGACCGAACCTTTACAAACAAGGTTGGGGCATTCTCCACAACTTAATCGGAGGCTCCCAACGACACCACGAAGCTTCACCACAATGGTATATGGCTCCTCGGTGACCTCAACCATCTAGGGTGCTCAAACACCCAAGAGTAACAAGATCCGCACGGGATTAGTGGGGGGAATCAAATTTCTCTTGGTGGAAGTGTAGATCGGGGCCTTCTCAAGCAATCCCTAGAAAATCAACAAGTTTGATTGACTAGGGAGAGAGATCGAGCGAAAATGGAGCTTTGAGCAACAATGGAGCTTGGGGGAGGAAGAGGTGGTCAACTTGGGGAAGAAGACCCCTTTATATAGTGGGGGAAAGATCCAACCGTTACCCACTTATTCAGCCCGCGACATGCGGTACTACCGCACAGACCCACGGTACTACCGCAAGGGCTTGCGGTACTACCGCTAGTCGGTGCGATACCACCGCTCGTGCGGCAGAGACCAGACGAGGCCCTCTTGCGTATAGTAACGAGCGATAGAACCGCCGGAGTGGTACTACCGCGCGCCCTTGCGGTACTACCGCAAGGCAGGGTTAAATCTGGGCCGGGAAGGCACGGACTAATAAAATTACACCTGTGGCTACTTCCACTAAGTTTTGATCTGTGCGAAAATCCGGGACGGTACTACCGCTCGCAGGGAACGGTACTACCGCGTAGGGCGAGGAAGTAAAAAATTACTTCCGCCCCTACTTCCGTGCGTGCTAGCGTTCTGGGCTAGAGGCCACGGTACTACCGCTCGCCAGGAGCGGTACAACCGCAAGACGCGGTACTACCGCTACCCTGGGCGGTACTACCGTGGACCGCTGCGGTACTACTGCTCCCTTGAGCAGTACTACCGCACGCCACAGAACTATAGCACTTGGAGGCCTTCATCTTCGCAAAGACAAGGGAAAACGACTGGTGCTCCAATGAAGCGAAGGAAAGGTGGTGCAAAGGAACAAATGTGTACATGTTGATTCCACCCTAACCTTTCCGAAGCGGACCCCCTCTTAATAGTACGGCTTTCCTACGACTCAAATCCACCGAAAAGAAACGTAGAGAAACACTGTCTTCGATAGGCTCCTAGGGGCACCGAATCGTTTTGTGCCTAGACATGAGATATTTGAAATGCTCCATGCACACAATTAGTCCACAAATGCATTGTCATCAATCACCAAAACCACATAGGGAGAAATATGCCTTTACAATCTTCCCCTTTTTGGTGGACTGATGACAATACTGGATTTGCACATAAGGATATAAAATGAACATAAGCAAACCCAACATCTATGAAATATAGACAGGATCCCCCTAGATGTGTGCACTCTATAGATATGCTTTGGACTGCACGACACACATACTAGGATCAACACTCCCCCTATATTTTATAGACAAGGCAATCCTTGTAACAATATAAATGACACTAAGCATGGAGGCAAGGTAAAGAACGTGAGCATGAAGTAAAGGGCACAAGATAACATAAGCTCACAATCTACTAAACATACTGGACAATAAGATAATCTTGAGAGCATATGTCTCACACCATATGATAGTCTCCTGGTCTCACACGAACACAACCACAAACTAACAAACCAAAGCAACGAGAAGGTTCGACGGAACAAACGCAAAGCGACACAAGACACAACAGAAGACTCGCAAATCCTACACTCCCTCCCCCTTTGGCATCGAGGCACCAAAAAGGCATAGATGAAACCTACGACACAGGTGGTGGTAGAACTCCACGGCATCACCAGTCATGTTCCTCCCCCTCAGACTCCTCTGTAGCACGGGATGAAGAGGGAACTCCAGTATCCTCCTCAGACTCACTCCACCGGCAGTGTTGTCTGGTCCATTGTTCCTCATCTGTGATCCTCTCCTCGCATCCACTCTCAACCTCAAGACTAACACTACTGTAGGATGCTGCTAACGCAACACTACGATTAGAGACCCTTCGACGAAACTATGTGCGATGCAATAATCGCAAATGGTGGTGTAAAAAAACCGTCAAAAAAGGTGCAAAACGTTTGCATGGAGGATGCATCAAACACGGCTCAGATTTTAGTTGCATGTGCGATGCAGGGCATACGGTTCAGTTCAATTAACTGTTTGCGATGACGGGGAACAAAAGAAATGGGCAGCCAGATGAAGGTGTGTGCTATATACAGCATACGTTTCACTAGGATGAACTGTGTGTGTTAGGCAACACAATGGAAACGGTTCAACTGAACAAGATGTGTGTGATACGCGGCAAACAGGTCCGTAATCAGAAATGTGTGCGAAGACCAATAATAACATAGACGATTGCTGCTAATAAGCCGTGTGATTTGCTCTGTCTACAGAAGAATAACATGTATAAGGACTTGATTCCATAAAAATATTGAACATCGAATTACATATGTGGCTAGTACACACATGACCTTTGCACACACGAAACTACGTTCGAAAATGCCTATGAAACTCAAATAATGTATAAAAAGGGAAAACGAACCGTGATTAATTCATATTTTTAGGACAATGCTACTATATATAGTTGCATGTTGCCTCTGTAAAATAAATCAAGGCGGGAAGAGACATCGTATGTCGTTTCGCACACATAGGTGACAAGGTCCCTCTCGGAACCATGTGCCTTTTTGAGAGAAGCTTCGGTTTGTAAGAAGATTGTACCAAAACTTGTCCCAAATTGGACTAATTTTTTACCACAACATGTTGGTGCTATGACATAACACCATGCCAAGTTTCATGATTTTGAGGCGAGTTTTGGATTTACAGTAATTTTAAAACCAGGTTTCTCAATGTTTACTGTCGAGTCGGCATCGCCCTGGATAGGCTTTTTCCTCGTGGGTCCCAATGATAAATCCAAATCTGTGACTACCATGCAGCTTTTCTTATTAAGAATTATTGCCCTTGGTGTGCAAGCTGAAAATAAGTTTGTGGGTGCTGGTGGGCACTAAAAACTTGCGGTTCTGTAATGAACAAAGATCTCAAGGATCCCGCGAGAGTGATGTTCTTTGCCTATGTTGTGAATGCTTATAATATTTATGTCTTAATTAAAGAAATGGCAAGCCATTAGCCCAGTATGAAAGAAAATATGGGTCAAAGCCGAGTTGAAAAGGGCAAAAATATCTAACTCCAGCTAACAAACAGTACAAAAGCACGAGGATTAATTGCTCATCAGGTTTAGATAAAATCCAGATTGAATAGAATAATGACATCTAACTCAACCAAATTTTTCGGCAGTCACAATGAAATGGATCGGTCTGATCCACAAAATCAAGATCCCGGCCAAAAATCTACTGGTCCATGATGACAAGCTGTTGTAAATAGAAGCCGAGCATGATCAGAAGCCCTTAGGTCCACATGAAACTTCTTTTTATGTTGTTCAACACTTGCAGCCGTAAGAAATTTCTTGTTGAAAAACTTAATCCTCACGGACGTGCCCTCGCATTCAACATGAAGAATGTGACAAAGCTAGTGTTTGCATTGTTGGATGCATATCCTTCCAGTGTTACTGTCTTCAAACGAATGTCGTGAGATCCGAGAAAATCCCGATGCTTCTTGAACCATCGATTGGTTATACCTTTTTCTCCATGTGTTAGTGCCTAAATAGAGATGAAGATTGAAAACAGTTAATGTCTAAAAAAGATTATGTTGAAAGAGTGATAGCTGAACGATTAATTATAGTACATTATATATGGGCTTTCAATGTGCGTGAAATCATCACCTTCATATACAAATTCTCCAGACATGGAAAGCATTGCAGCAAGGCAATAATGATGTTGAGATCAAAACACCACATAGTGATATATAAGGTCTTGACAGAATCCACCACCACTGATAGGATGGACAAGCGCTTCATTGAGCATAGAACATAATATTAGCATTGAAAGTGTACTCCAAGATGATACTTAACTTATGCGCACAAATGAAAAATGCAAATTACAAAAGTGTACGTGAATAATATACAGTACCTCAATAGGTGTGGAGGCAAACACCATCTCGAACCATTCAAACGGATCACTAATTGCACCCAAGGTCTCCAGTTTAGGCGCAGAGACCACAGTTATTTGTGAAGGTTTATAACAACAATTAAGGAGCAACCTTTGAAGTGAAGGGGCGTCTTCGATGATGAGCTCCTGTCCTTCAAAATGAGTTCCAATCCTTACAAGGTGAGACGACTTTATTTTGAGACAAGGGATATGGATTCCTAGTCCAAAAACAAGCACCAAACGCTGAAGTGCAGGGCAGCTAGAGTGGATGATGCTACGAAGTGAGGCCACCGACAGATCAACCAACACAAGCGCAAGTTTTTTCAGCACTGGCAGTCGAAGCATTTGGACCAGATAGTCTGCTAGATGGCACCGGGTCAAGGTGGCGGTGTGGAGAGAGGAGGAAAACCATGAGATGAGCATCGGTGGTGAGGGCACAGATGCAGCTCTTGGTGGTAACCTATCACTGTAGTAATGGTAGAACTCAAGCTGCTGGAGTTTATCGAATTGACGGGATGTCAGCCAGGCGGCCACCGTGCAGGGCATGTCCAGCAGGTAGCATGTCGGGATGCGGATGCATTGACGGAGCCCTCATGGGAGGAGATGATGGCTCCGGGGAGTTCAGAATCATCATCGAAAGATAGCTGATGACAGTTGAGATTAAGAGGCACGGTGCACCACAGAGTGCGCCACCGAGATGCGAGGACTTGTGTGCAGCAGCCATCCTTGGTGGGGAGAAGGGAGATGATCTCCCCAAGGATTCCGTCCGGGAGATCGCTGATGCGGTCCGCCGGAGTCTACTGGTTCCTCAGGTCCAGGGGCGCTTCTGGCCGCACAGCCGGGTCCAAGATCTACATCCGGCGGCTGCGCTGGTCGGAGCCTCATCTGTGTACATACCAATCTGAAAGAAAAAATGGCATAACATGTAGGACATTCGAAATCAATTCTCAATATCAGGAAGAAAAAAGGCACAAACATATATGTAGGACATTCAAAATCAATTCTCAAGATCTGGCCACGAATTATTAGCACGCAAGCTAACCCTAGTCGATTATTAGCAAAAATCATTTGTACAGAACAAACAATTAATCACTAACTCTATACGGATAACATTCAAACAATCAATACACTACGTGCATCTAACGGATCTTAATTACTCTGATTTCATGGACTGAGAGAACATAACCATTGGATTTGTATCCCAGAAAAATTATAGAGGGGCGGGGTGGGGGTATTAACCAGAGAAAACACTTGATATGTTTGCCGCACAAATGGGTATATAGATGACTAACCGGTTTTCCGTCGAAGTCGCAGTTGTTGCCAGAGTTGTTGTTAACCTCCTGCTCCGGCTGAGGGGGCACAACGGCGCCGATGAATTCAAGGTCGTGCTGCTGCCCGCGCGAGACCTCGTCGGCGGCGATGGAAACCTCTGTGGCCAGCTTCACGTGTTATGCGGGTGCTTCACCAGCCCCGGCGTCGCCACTCCCTCCGATGGTGCGCTTCGGCGGCATCGTCATACACTCCGGAGTCCAGATGTCGGTGACCACTTTGGACCGGGGGTGCGGCCGCCTATTATGGCCGGCGGCTCGGGCGCGCAATTAATACAGACCAGTGGGAGCGAGGCAGGCTGCAGTCAAAAGTTGTCTCGCCTCCCGGTGAGCCTGCGCGGCGGACGTCTTCCATTCCTACCATCATTTCACACAGCTACTCGCACGCCTCCCCATCTATACACACACCTGCACACACGCCTCCCGGTATGCCTGGATGGCGGACTGCTCGCATGCATCCCGTCAAGTCACGCCTGCTTGCACGACACATCAGCCGTGTGGCAACACGTATATTTTTTGGTTTATTTTCTGCCGCTTTACTGCTTCAATAAACCGTTTGCGTTGAAGAGATGCACAAATCCTGCGTTGAACATCTCGCACGCTTCCTGGTGAACCTGCGCACCGGACGACTTTTGGATTTACTAGAATTTAAAAAACCATGCATCTCTATGTTTTGCCGGCAATCAACAATGCCCTGGTGTTTGAAATTCATTCCCATTTCTTGCATGGGACCTAAGCATGCACATAAGGACACATATTTGATTTTTCAACCAATTTATATGCACTGGAGCATGTGCATGTAGTTCAAATTTGAATTATGCACATAAATGCATTGAAAACTCAATTAATGCATAAAAATTTCCAAACGAACCCCGAAAAATCACAAAAATTGACACAACACTCCTGTTGTTCTATGTTGACATGAGAAAATTTTGAAAGCAATAAGAGGCAATGGATATCGTTTCGTCCCCAAAGGTGGGACGTTCCCTACCGAAACCATCAAGATTGTTGTGAGAAGCTCTGGTTTGTGAGAAGCATATACCCAAACCTGCCCCAAATGCGACAAAAAATTACCATGGCATGTTGATGCCACTCCATGATAGCATGCCAAGTTTCATGAATTTCAGACGAGTTTTGGATTTACTAGAATTTAAAAACCAGGCATCTCATCCTTTTGCCGGCAATCAACAGTGCCCAGGTGTTTGAAATTCATTCGCATTTCTTGCATGTGACCTAAGCATGCACCCAAGGACACATATTTGATTTTTCAACCAATTTTTATGCACTAGAGCATGTGCATGTAGTTCAAATTTGAATTATGCACATAAATGCATTGAAAACTTAGTTAATGCATAAAAATGCCCAAACGAACCCCGAAAAATCACAAAAACTGACACAACACTCCTGTTGTTCTATGTTGACACGAGAAATTTTTTGGAAGCAATAAGAGGCAATGGATATCGTTTCGTCCCCAAAGGTGGGACGTTCCCTACCTAAACCATCATGATTGTTGTGAGAAGCTCTGGTTTGTGAGAAGCATATACCCAAACCTGCCACAAATGGGACAAAACATTTACCACGGCATGTTGATCCCGCTCCATGATAGCATGCCAAGTTTCATGACGAGTTTTGGATTTACTAGAATTTAAAAACAAGGCATGTCAACGTTTTGCCGGCAATCAACGGTGCCCTGGTGTTTGAAATTCATTCCCGTTTCTTGCATGGGACCTAAGCATGCACCCAAGGACAAAGATTTGATTTTTCAACCAATTTATATGCACTCGAGCATGTGCATGTAGTTCAAATTTTAATTATGCACATAAATGCATTGAAAACTCACTTAATGCATAAAAATGTACAAACAAACCCCAAAAAATCACCAAAAAAACACAACACTCCTGTTGTTCTATGTTGACACGAGAAAATTTTTGAAAGCAATAAGAGGCAATTGATATCGTTTCGTCCCCAAAGGTGGGGTGTTCCCTACCAAATCCATCATGCTTGCTGTGAGAAGCTCTTGTTTGTGAGAAGCATATACCCAAACCAGCACCAAATGGGACAAAATTTTTACCTTGGCATGTTGATGCCACTCCATGATAGCATGCCAAGTTTCATGAATTTCAGACGAGTTTTGGATTTACTAGAATTTAAAAACCAGGCATCTCAATGTTTTGTCGGCAATCAACGGTGCCCTGGTGTTTGAAATTCATTCCCATTTCTTGCATGGGACCTAAGCATGCACCCAAGGACACAGATTTGATTTTTCAACCAATTTATATGCATTGGAGCATGTGCATGTAGTTCAAATTTGAATTATGCACATAAATGCATTCAAAACTCAGTTAATGCATAAAAATGTCCAAACGACCCCCGAAAAATCACAAAAAATGACACAACACTCCTATTGTTCTATATTGACACGAGAAAATTTTGGAAAGCAATAAGAGGATATGGATATCGTTTCGTCCCCAAAGTTGGGACGTTCCCTACCGAAACCATCATGATTGTTGTGAGAAGCTCTGGTTTGTGAGAAACATATACCCAAACCTGCCCCAAATGGGACAAAAAATTTACCACGGCATGTTCGTGCCGCTCCATGATAGCATACCAAGTTTCATGACGAGTTTTGGATTTACTAGAATGTAAAAACAAAGTATCTCAACATTTTGTCGGCAATCAACGGTGCCCTGGTGTTTGAAATTCATTCCCATTTCTTGCATGGGACCTAAGCATGCACCCAAGGACAAAGATTTGATTTTTCAACCAATTTATATGCACTGGAGCATGTGCATGTAGTTCAAATTTGAATTATGCACATAAATGCATTGAAAACTCACTTAATGCATAAAAATGTCCAAACGAACCCCGAAAAATCACAAAAAAACACAACACTCCTGTTGTTCTATGTTGACACGAGAAATTTTTTGAAAGCAATAAGAGGCAATGGATATCGTTCGTCCCCAAAGGTGGGGCGTTCCCTACGGAAACCATCATGCTTGTTGTGAGAAGCATATACCCAAACCAGCCCCAAATGGGACAAAAAAATTACCACGGCATGTTGATGCTGCTCCGGGATAGCATGCCAACTTTCATGAATTTAAGACGAGTTTTGAATTTACTAGAATTTAAAAACCAGGCATCTCAGTGTTTTGTCGGCAATCAACGGTGCCCTGGTGTTTGAAATTCATTCCCATTTCTTGCATGGGACCTAAGCATGCACCCAAGGACACAAATTTGATTTTTCAACCTATTTATATGCACTGGAGCATGTGCATGTAGTTCAAAGTTGAATTATGCACACAAATGCATTGAAAACTTAGTTAATGCATAAAAATGTCCAAACGAACCACAAAAAATCACAAAAATTGACACAACACTCTTGTTGTTATATGTTGACACGAGAAAAAATTTGAAAGCAATAAGAGGGAACGGATATCGTTTCGTCCCCAAAGGTGGGACGTTCCCTACCAAAAACCAACATGCTTGTTGTGAGAAGCTCTGGTTTATGAGAAGCTTATACCCAAACCTGCCCCAAATGGGACAAAATTTTTACCACGACATGTTCATGCTGCTCCATGATAGCATGCCAAGTTTCATGAATTTCGGACGAATTTTGGATTTACTAGAATTACAAAAGCAAGTATGTCGACGTTTGCCGGAGAGCCACGGTGCCGTGGTGTTCAAATTTCATCCCCATTTCTTGCATGGGAGATAAGCATAAACCCATGGACACATATATGATTATACAACCCATGTTGGTGCACTGGAGAATGTGCATGTAGTTTAATTTTGAATTGTGCACCTGAAATGGCTCGAAAACCAATTTAATGTATAAAATGTTCAAACGAACCCTGAATAATTCCAATTCTTTTACGGCACACATATAGTTGCATGTTCACTCCAAATAAAAGGTCTAACAATTCAAACACCGTCCATTGCCACTGTGACCCCATTATGTAATTGAAATCAAGATGAAAAATCAAGTAGATCGCACACAGTTTATTATCACCAACCGTGTGAGATGCAGCACAAAATATCCTGGAGCACCATCGGTGTATATACAATATGCCTATGGCTTACGTGAGAAGGTGCGTCGGCTACAGTCCACAGCCGGCATCTCAAGCACACTAGCTCGCTCCCCAAATATCATTTCACTGTTCAATCGTCGCCAGTGAAAGACGGGCACGTGGACCCGCGTCGTGAGGGCAACTTTGGTGGCCCACTCCGGCAAGAGCACGGCCGCATTCTGCGACTGGGCGGCCATGGCAGCCCAAACGGCCACTTTTGCTTCTTAGGTGGCGGCAGCAAAATATGGATCGGGGATAACAACTGGCGAGAGCGGCACAGCAACTGTCCGTTCGGCAGCGGCGGCCTTAGCCCTGATGGAGGCTGCCCACGGCCATGTCGAGGCCGCCCACGCCCAGCTCCTGGCGGTCACCGCACAAATCGAACGAAGCTTCTCCGACAACGGTCGGCAACCCATGGACGAAGAGCTGGCAATCGCCGAGAGCGTTCGAGCAGCCGTCCGTTCCTCCGCCGCATACCTTGCGACGACGAAGCCCGTCCAAGCCCAGATCGCGTCCGCCCACGCCCAGCTCATGGCGGCCTTTTCCAAAGAGATGACGGACGCAGATGGCGAGATGCTTTCCGAGCATGATGCGATGGATGCCATGGATCCCCTTCCCCAGGAGACCGTCGGGCGCGAGCTGGACATGTAGGCGGCGGCGGAGATCGACGAGCACCAGTCGTAGTAGTACTCTTTGTTTTGTTTAGTTAAGAGCGGAGGTCTTTAATTTGTTAGAGTAATGTTTAGGTCAGCTAGCTCTGTCTAATTGCTGAACTTGCTCGATTAAGAAGTGTGGGTGTGCTGTAGTCTCCTTTGTGTACCCAAATTATGCAATGATGTGGATGACCACTGTAACCATGGAAATTCGAACCAAAAAATTTGACGTTCAAACTCATCACACACGGGTTAAGCTATCTGAATCGTTTGTGATGTTCACATATAGTACATAGTTCTGAATAAGGGACCGTGTCTGATGACACTTTGCGCGCCAGTTTTTTCGCTGAAGCGATTCCAAATTTTTGGCTTCCGCGGAAATATCTACCTCCCCACACCCCCCTTACCAAAAGCCACATTTCCCTTGTTTCCGCCTTCCTTTCCAAGTCGAAACCTTCACTCCTTGCTTGCAGCGCCGCCTCCTCGCCGGTGACCCTCCTTCACGCTGCTCGGCCTTGCCTATCCAGGCAGGTAATTGACACCCGACCCCCATCCTCCTCCTTCCACATCCCACATGCCCCGACCGCCGGCGCGAGCGCGACACCTTCCACCCAAATCACCGACCCCTCCACCAAATAAGTGCCGCCCTAAGCCATGGTGCACGTAGTATAGCTAGGATCTCAAGGAGCATTTGGCAGCGGAGAAGCAAATCGCGACCGCATGCGCGGATGAGGTCGCGATGGCTGCCATTCGTGCCGACCCCCAGATCTTGGAGGAGCACCTCGCCGTCGAGGCCACCGTTGAAGCCTCGCGCGCCGACGACGCGACGCGGTTGGCTTCTTTAAACGACAGTTCGTGGAGTTTTCTCGAGGCCACTATCGGTGCCTTCGACAAAGACTACGAGGTGTTTTCTCATCGTGCACGTGCTTACCTCATCTCGAGAGCCAGCAGGTTGGTGCCCGGAGCGGCTCAGGAAACACACCACTACAATGAGGGCACCCACGATGCGGAGGCCTCGCCCTCTTCCATGTCCAAGGAGCCAATCGTCATCGATATCTCTGACAATGAGGAGTAGCTTGTCTTATTAGCTCACTATAAGGACCCATGTTCAGTTTGCTAGCTACTGCCTTTCCTTAACAAATTCTAGTGAATTGTGCTATCTACTTTTACCATGCAATCTTCTTCTATAGTGTATATGTTCTATATGTCGTGCAATGTGGTGTTCAGTTAACTGCTTGGTTCAATTCTGCAAATGTGATGTTCAATTCTTCAGGGTGCAATATTTTCAAGTTGTTAAGCATGCTTGGTTTGGTTAACTGTCCGATCTTCTATTAGGAGTATGTTATATTGTGCAATGTGGTGCTCAGTTAATGTTTGGTTCATTTGTTATGGTGTTTAGTTAACTGCTTGGTTCAATTCTGCAATGTGATGTTCTATTGTTGTGGCTGCATTCTGTTATTGTATACCATGTGAGGAATAAATCGAATTTGGTTGTATTAAATACATGAGAAACAAATACAATTGCTATATTTCCAAGTTGTTAAGCATGCTTGTTTTGGTTAACTGTCTGATCTTCTATTAGGAGTATGTTATATTGTGCAATGTGGTGCTCAGTTAACGTTTGGTTCATTTGTTGTGGTGTTTAGTTAACTGCTTGGTTCAATTCTACAATGCGATGTTCAATTGTTGTGGCTGCATTCTGTTATTGTATACCATGTGAGGAATAAATCGAATTTGGCTGCACTTAATACATGAGAAACATATACAAGTGCTATATTTCCTAGTTCTTAATCATGCTTGGTTTGGATAAATGGGTTTTCCATGTGGCTTGAATTAATCTGATGAATCTGCAATGTGCTTATTTTTCATCAACATATTTTACTGATAGCATGCGAACCCTTACTTAACGTGATGACTAACTACCTTATATGTGTTGCAGGGAAACAATGGGAAGCACTGAGGTTTACAATCAAGGTTAGCACATGCATGGTCCGTTGTCTAATAGCACATTATGGTGCAATTGCAGGAACCATTCTAATATTTTGGTTTTCAACAATTTGGTCTTGCACATGTAGGTCCTGCTGTCAGAGGTTTTGACCCACTGTTCGACCCTTCTTGCATATGGGGAAATGAGTTGTCCATGAATATCAATCAAATCAAGAAACTCAGAAAGATTGTTAGGATAAAGAAATTAGCGACAAAAAACAACAAGATTTTTGTCTGCACAATGAAGAAGACATCAGTTCACTACAAGATGGTACTAACTATTATACCTTGCCTTTTTTATTCCTTTGCCCCCATTTCCAATATAGAGAAGATATTTATGCACATCCTTGTTTTCAGGCCTTTCCAAAGCAGTTCACTGATGATTACCTCTCAAACCACCTCTATGGTCAGGAGGCGAGGAAGGTTTTCATACAACACCCACGGTTCAATATTGAAGTGTTCCTGAAGAGGACGAAGGACAGACAGTCAATCATCCACAGGCACTGGCCTAAAGTTGCAAAGACCTTCAACATAAATGAAGGCTCAATATTCGCCTTCCGCTTCAGCAGTTTTCCAGATGAGATGCATCTGTCTATATACCGTCTATGATGCTAATTTCAAAAGGTTCTACATGTTGCATGTGGAACTTGGTGCTGGTGCAGTTGTGTAATGGGGTAGCTGAGTGCTGAAGCTATATCATGTTGTACTCTGATGTATTTCAATTATGAAATTCTGCTTCCTTAATATGGAAATGAAATATATTGTGTGCTTAATATGAATGTCAATCAGATTAATAAATGGATTATTAATAAGGGTTTTTTACATCTGTTCCCCTGGTTCCTTAGCCATACTCATTCATCCCCACGCTCTTAACTATTGCTCACTTTTCCCCACTCCCTTGCCCGAAACCCTCAGAACTGGTCACAAACAGTGGATGTCGTCGGGTCAGTGCTTTGACCATTAACTTTGACGAGTGGGGCCGCGCTAACTGTGTTGCCCGTTGGACCTGATGAGTGGGGTCGCGGCGGACGGTGTCGCTGTTAGCCCGTTGGGCCGTGGTTAGACTGTTGGGCCGTGCGCGCGCTGCAACGACAGAAGCCTGTTATGCATGCACACACGTAGCTAGCCTACCTGCATGCGCCGCTGCCTGCCGCCACGATGCGCTGACCGGCCTTTTTTCACGCGACCCGGCACGGACGCAGGGACGATTGCTGCCGCTGGTTCGCAATATCTCGCATGCGTGTCTTCTCGATGTAGAGCATTGTTTGACACTTTTCGATCCACTCGCATCTATTCAACGTAGCAATTAAAACATGTTGGCAATTAAAGTGGCATATTGATCGACGCGGCTCGTTTGAATGTAGCAAATCCAAAGCGCGGCCGGCGCCACTCCCCTTCCCTTCCCCTTTCCCTATTTAAACCACCACCCCTCGACCTTCTCCACACATCAATTTGCGCCGCCCCCTTCTCTTCTTCACCAAAACCGAGGGCACTCTCAAAGCGAGGCGAGGATGCAGTACAACGGCCCCACCTTCGAGCTCCCACCGACCGTGCTGGAGAGACGGTATCCGGCCGGCGGCGTCGTGGAGAGGACGCTCCGTGTGTGGGCATTCTCACGCTGGAGGGGTGCAAGGGGGTTTGCCGAGTGGCTCCTCCGTGCGGGCTTCGCCCACCTCCCGGCGGGGTTGCCGGTGATGTTCCGATTGGAGAAAGTGCGTCCAAACTCCAGGAATCCGCCGATAGGGCTCACCGTCACCTTCACCAACAGATTTGATGCGTACTACCTCCTCAGCAAGGTGTTTTGGTGTGGATGCCAATTCATCGCATTCACAACCCACAACATCTTCACAAACTTTGGCTGCATCTTCCCCACCCGCGGCGGTATGCACAGCTTCCCCTACTACATCGGCCAGGACGGCATGGAGAGGAGGAGCGGTGAAGAGGAGGCGCAGTGAAGATGGTGGTGAATGCCCGGTCTCGTGAGCTTGTCTTGCCCTAGGGTGTTAGGGCTTTTTATCTTTTATATATTTCTATCTTATTATGTCGTTGGTTGCACCGTGAACTTTTATTCTGTGTTGTGTTATCCCCTAAGAACTATGTTATGCTTGCTACCCTTATTTGATCCTATTTGATACGTCGTTGGATATATGTGTTTTGCTTGCTATTTCTATCTTATTTGACATGAGATATCACTAGCTGGATATGGTGATGTACACGAGCCCTTCTGCTAAATCAATCAAGGAAAGGGTATCCCTCAATGAAAACCAGCTAATTTTTTTTGAATTGTTTGTGGCCCTATTCTGTATATTGTATGAACAAAAACAAGCTAACTTTTGTATAGTTTGTGGCCTATGATATGGGTTAGGGCACCCTATTTTTATGTAAGAAGTATGCTATATATGTGCTACTTTCTATGTTATGGATGTATGCTTGCTACGTGAGATATCGATAGATGGATATGGTGCCGTAGCCGAGCCGTAGACATGCTCTGTAGATGGATATGGTGTCTTAGCCGATCCCTAGACATGCTCTGTAGATGGATATGGTGGTTAATGGTGCCACCGGACTTTATTTTAGATGTGGTTTTAGATGGATATCATGATCTACATAATTAAGTCTGACATGCTCTCAAAAAATCAAGGGACCCAAAAATCAAAGTGTTGTGCCGTAGGCTATATACAGAAGGAAATTGCCACGATATGTACAAACAAATTTGACATGGGCAAGTCCAACAATAAATCGATTTACCATATGCACTACTCCCTCTGTCTCGGTTTATAGGGCATGCGTGTGGTTCTAGGTCATTGATTTGACAAATTAAATATGTGTAATATGTCACCAAAAATATATCACTAGATAATTAAGCGGATGTACTTTCTAAACATATATTTTTCATCACATATAATACATATTTAGCTAGTTAAATTGTTAACCTAAAACTACGTGCGTGTCCTATAAACTGAGAAGGAGGAAGTATTTATGTTCGGCATGGCAATAATCAAGGAAAAAACAGAGCCAGCGCGTGCACTATTTTGTAGGCCTCTTTTATCTTTGTGGGCCTTCGACACTCAACACAATGAGACGGCCCAACCAGAGCTTAGTTTCAAGGGTTTCAATTTGGGCCCTAGAACTACGGGTTTTTTCTTCTGCGGTCGGTGTTGTCTGACGAAACAGAAGAAACTAAAAGTGTACAAAACTGACATGATCCACAAATTAAGCAACACAGAGCATAGAGCACATGATCCACAAATTAAGCAACATGGAGCATAGAGCACATGATCCACAAATTTAAGCAAATCATATAGCACATGATCCAAAAATTTAACCAAATCCTAGAGCACATGACACCACACTAATAACATCTCTAACGAGTGATGACCAGCAAGTAAGCAAATCCTAGAGCAACTACACAAAAATAAAAGGGATAAAATCCTAAAGCTATCAGATTCGCCTGCTTGTTCAATTTAATCATCTGCTTCAAGTTCTTGTTCATCTTCTTTAATTCCCCCTTCAGATCTGCATCCCCAACTGTCAGAGCAGCACTTTCAGAGACCAAATTCATTGGTGCTGACGGCAGATTGAGCTCCCGGGTTGGGGCCCCATTGAATTGAATCCGCTTAACATAGTCATCCAGCCATTCAAAATGTGTGCATTTCTTCAAGATCCGAAATGAAAACATGAACCCTAAATCCCAGATCAAAAAAGAATTAGAAGCAAATAGAAAAAGAAATCAGAGAAAAATCATGAGATCTAACCTGCCCCTCTGGCTTGCTCTCGCATTTCACGAACTCGCGCCCATAGTTGCCATTCTTGACCTCCTTCGAAGTCAACCGTGTCAGTGGCGCGCTGCGTGGGCAGTCATGACATCGCTCCATGGGAAGTGGACCATACTGGGTCCACAAGGGGCGGGAGGCTGAAGTGGAGCTCGACATATCGCCCATAGTCGCCGGAGAAGTAGAAGCAGAGGAGTGGCTCCTCTCGTCGCCGGAGAAGAAGAAGCAGAGAAGTAGTTCCTCTCGTCGCTGCAGAATAAGCAGCATAAGAAAGGGGAGGTACAACCAACAAGTCTCTCGGATCGCCCCACGATCCAACGATGCGGAGCTGTCCATGTGATCCAACGGCGCGGAGCCTGCATGCAGCCTGCCCTCGGAATTCCATCTAGTAGACCACATCCGAGGGCTGTCGCTTGGCGCTAGGGTATGATCGGACGGCTGACGTTCCGAGCTAGGGTTAGGCGAAACCCTGCGGGGTATAGAGGGGTTTTGAGCTGGTCAACGGGGTTTCCAAGGCTTTGACTGAGCATAACGAATTTTAAAAAAATCAAAAAAAATATGAAACCTTTGTCGTTCATCGTTTTATAAGACACACTACTGAGGAAAAATACTAAACTTGGTATACGGACATTTACAAAAAAACCTAGCTAGCACGATCGAGGTCAAATGAGCACCATTAATTTAAAAAAATCAAAAAAATATAAAACCCTGCGCACAATGTTGTCATGTGTGACATGTTACCCACTAAAAATCATAAATTTTGTCTATGGACATTTTCATGAAAAAACCTTCACACATATGAGCTGTCACGTACAACGTTTCATAGCTGTCACGTACAACGTTTCATAGAGACCAAGGAGAGGAGGTAGGGTTCCCTTCGGTTTTTGAAAATAAAAAAAAATCACCAAACCTTGATTTCAAAGTGAATAAGAAGGATCTGAACTTAGTTTTCCATTTTCATATTTTAAACGTGTTTTTTTCATGGTTTTCTACTAAAGTATATTTGTTTCAAAAAAATGTAAAAATAGAAAGATTAATTCAATAAATAGTGATTCTTCGAATCTACACTATATAGATTGAATAGGTGTTAATAAAAAATATTCGGCTCATTTGGAGTAGGTCCAAAAGAACTTGATTACAAATGGGGCTTTTTACCCTAGCTTGGGAGCTCATTTGGAGCACATTCCCATGACTACAAGTTTTACCATGCAAAAGATATCGAATTGATCACCTAACGTTTATAATAGTTCAGCAAACTTTGCAACTCACGCCACAGGGGAATGGACTTCAAGTGTTGGTTCAAATTCAAAGTTTGCCTAAAATTAAAATTCTACCTCAAATTTCACATCAAATTACAAATAGAATTATTACACCTTAGAAGCTTTCACCCTTATTACAAATCCTTAAAGTTCAAAGTTTATGACTTCCATTCAAGTTCAAATTCAAATCTTTGCCTTGCTCCTTGTGTTCCGGGATGGGTTAACCGTCTTGCTTCTGGTTTCCCTGGCTGGGATATTTTGTGCTTTTGGAAGCTTTGTCTTGTTGCTTCTGATCTTCACTTCTGGTGGTGGCGGTTTTGTTGAGCTTTGACTGACCGAGCAAGTGATGACCAGTTGACAGTCATCTATGGGTTCACTCATCCTTAAAGGAACTTCAGACAAAATAACTTCCTCCTCTCTTATAGCTTCAAAACCTTCATAAGCCATGGTTTCAAATTCTGCATCAGATGATGGTTCAACCAATGAAGTTTCTTCCTCTCTTGGTCTTTTCTGTCATGTGCCTCTAATTAACCTAGACCTGGGTCAAACTGAGCTTAGTCATCGATAAAAAAGACAACAAATGCAAAAAGGGAAATGTTGCACACGTACCTCGCTGCTACTTCAGTTGCTTCATTCAACTCTGTAATTGCATTCTCCTCTAAACTTGTTGCATTCTCCTCTGCTGCTGCATTCTCCTGTAAACTTGCTCCATTCTCTTCTGCTGCTGCATTCTCCTCTGCATTTGCTACTGCCCATTGTTCCTCTTCTCCAAATGATGCATCAACTGGATTGGTACAACACCTAGCAATATGCCCTAGGATACCACATCTTTTGCACTTACGTTGTTTTTTACGAGGCCCTCTTCACCAGCTCTTATCCTGTTTTTCCTTGGTCTTCCTAGTGGTCTAGTCAGTAGAGGAGAACAGAGTTTGAACCCTGGGTCTACTATGTTCCATTGGTCTTTTCCCAAGAGTGCAGGCACATTTTCAGCATAAGTAGCCCTAAATTTGGCAACAGAGAAATATTCAGAGCAATACTGATCAACTTCACCATCTTCACCTTCAACAACAGTCATGAGATGTAGGGCATGGATGCACAGCTTCCCGTGGATCTGCCATTGCCTACAACTATATTCATTAGTTGCAAGGTTCACTAGATAACTCCATTCCGTATTTTTACTGTCTGCGTATGTCACCTCAGCCTCGTATGTCGACGGTCGGATGCATTTCATCCTTAGTCCTCTTGCCTTGGCATGCAATGCCTTAATCAGAGATGGGAGCATAAGATGGCCATCATATTGTGTTTCTGCAATTCTTTTATGAAGAGCCATCTTTATCATGATCATCTGCCTGATCTTACCAAATGCTTGCCACAACAAAAGCCCTTTCACTGACTTGAACTTTGCATTGAAACACTCGGCGAGGTTATTGGTCACATAGTCTACTTTGCAAATTTCATTGAATTTGCTTCTTGACCACAACTTTCCATGATGTTCATCCATGTACTCCTTCACCAAAGGATTGTGAGCATACAACACTCTCAAATGGTGCTCATACTTTCTCAAGCTGCATGTGTATGATGCTGGCCATAGGTTCTCATCATAAACTTCGCCTCTGAATTTCTTTTTAAAATTCTGTGCTAGGTGTCGCATACATTCCCGATGTTCCACTCTAGGGAATACAATTTCTACTGCAGTTTCTAAACCCTTGCATGCATCTGTGTGTATAACTAAACCTGAGGGTGTACCTATAATGTTGCACAACTGCTGTAGAAACCAGACCCAACTCTCCTCGGACTCTACCTCCAACACACCAAATGCAACTGGGAATAGCCGGTTGTGTCCATCAACTGCAGAAGTTGCTGCTAGCTGGCCTCTCCATCTTCCATTCAAAGCAGTTGCATCGACAGCCAAATAGGGCCTACAACCATTCAGAAACCCCTGCCAGCAAGCCTGGAAACAAACCAAAGCCCTCTTGAAGCACTCCTTCTCCAGTGCCTTCCCTTTTATTTTGTACTTAACTGTATGCTTGTCAATCTCTACAAGACTCCCTGGACTAGCCGTCTCCACTTCAGCTTTGAAGGTGTAAAGCAACTGAAAACTCTCATTCCATGGACCATTAGTCTTATCAAGAGCCCTTTCCTTAGCATAGAAAATCTTCATGTAAGATATATTAATCTTGTACTTCTCAAATAGCTTCCCATGGAGTGCTGTTGGACCAATTGTTGGTGTTTCCCTCACCCAATCCAAGATTGCATCTGCCACCCACCTAACCTTTGCAAGCTTAGATTTGTCCTTTCCCCTCCCCCTCCAGGTGGGCAAGTGTGCCCGTGTGGGTTGCTTTTTATCTGAAACAAAATGAAAAATGATGTCAAATACAATTAAGAAACAGTACACATGATCTGAATATAGAATGGATAAATAATCTGATAAAAAAGATCCAGTTGTAATACCTAAATCAATTTTCTCTTTAGCATAGTGGATGAATGCAACCTCCACCTACACCTATCATAAGGGCAATGAACAGTGAATCTTCTTGGCTCACTCCTATCGACCTCATAGGAATTTTTAGTGAGAATGCAATATGTAGTCACTGCATTACGACAGTCCACCATCGATTCGAATACGGTTCCTGGAGTAAGCTCAGGATTCTCCCTGTTCCACTCAATTGTTGGCATGTCCTCAACATCATATTCTTGTAAAACTAAGGAGTCGATGTTCTCCTCCCTCTCTTCATCGTCAGTGTCATCAAATCTAGCACGACTGCTAGGCTCCTCTGCATATTCATCTTCCACTGCCTGTTGACTAACTCTATCTACCAGTTCAGGGAATAGAATCTCATCCTCATCATCATGTCGAGGCACTTCCTCGTCAGGCTCTGCATCTACTTCTACATCAGGTGCAGAAGGGAGAGGAGAAGTCGCAGAATTAGCGGCAACTAACATGTTGTGGATTTCAGAACCACTAGGTTTACTTGGTCTCAACCTACAAGGAGTGCGAGGATGCTCGCTATTAGCAGAGTCAGATGATGTCTGAACACCCTTCCCCTTCAGGATACGTTGTTTGCGTGCTTGAAGCACACCGATATGGATTTTATCGAAACGGTTGTCAGCATTCAAACTAAATAGCAATCCCCGATGCTCATCACAAGTTAATGGGACAAATCTCTACTCGGTACTGTCGAAATATCTTAGTTCAAGAGCATCGGAGGGCTCCACGGATACTCACAATAGAGTGCCTCGTGGAAATCTGTGAATGAAATGCTGGTTTCTGCCACTTAAGGATAGAAAAACCCAGAAATCAGACACAGTTTAGTTCCACGGAGCTCGCTAGTTTCCATTCTAACCGCCAACCGAAAAGCAAGTGCAAGATCAACCCTATTCGATTGAAATAAGATAAAGGGCGCAGTTAGGCCAAAAAATTTCAGATAAATTGCACTGATTCACGCTAACGGTGGTCAAATACAGCCTAATTTACGGATCTCCTAATCAATTTGAGAGCAAAACGATGCTTACCCAGGTGGAATCCATGAACTATCCGCCTCTGATTCGACCCAATCATCTCCACGATCGATGGGCCGGACGGGGTGCTCCCCGACATCGCTTCCTAATCCTAGATGGGGAGAGAGGGTAGATGCGGCGGAGGCGGCACGATGGCGGGGGAGGGGGCGGCGCGGAAGCGACTCGATCTGATTCAGGTTACAATGAGGGGAACCTACAGCGAGTGTCAGTTTCGCGGCCCCACTGGTTAGCACGTAACGGTCAAAATGTGGACTCGGCCCTACGCGGCCCCACTCGTCAGAATTGACGGTCAAGCCATTGACCCGACGGCAACGTCCGCTGTGACCAGTTCTGAGGGTTTCAGCCAAGGGAGTGGGGAAAAGTGAGCAAAAGTTAAGATCGTGGGGATGAATGAGTAGAACTAAGGAACCAGGGGCACAGAAATAAAAAACCTATTAATAATAGGGCAATTAGCCTGCTAATGGCGAATTAGCCTGCTAATTGGGTTTTGCTATTGCAAACAGTTATTGAAAAGATACCGTGGGCGATGACCTCAGGCAACACACACATGTTCTAGGAATAAACCGTGTTGGATCAATGAACAATCACACACGACTTTCTCTTGAAAACAGTTTGCGTTAGGCCAGCTTGCGCAAACGTTTACCACAAAAAAACTGTATGTGATGGACAGCCTTTGCCACACAGTTTCTTCTACGGACCGTGTGTGATACATTCAATAACACAAATGATTTAACAGGAAAAATTGTGTGTGATGTACCTGTGAACGGATACGTTTTCCTTGGAGCGATTGTGTGGGATGTACATACGAATGGAAACGTTTAGCGGGGGCTGACTGTGTGGGATGTACTTGCGACTGAAAACAATTTTGCTTGTATAATTGTATTTTTTAGCTCTACCGTTCGTATTTCCGTATTTAAGCGCTCACCGGTCGCACACGACCTCATTTTGCCGAGCGTGTGTACCAGGAGGGCATATCCCCGATGGTTTCTGGGTCATGTGGGAAGGGCCCCCTATCGCCCACACTCACTTGGCAACGGTTCCAAATGCCGTCGCGGAAAGGGGTTAAAAACTGTTTGTTTCGGACTGACGTGCACCAGTGCAACCTGCCTCATAATAGCCCTGTCGCGACGATGAGCCATCTAGGCGTTCACATGAGCCTTGTACTGTCCTTGGCCTGCATGCGGAACAGAGCCTTCATCTTGGCCTTGAGCTTCTTAGCCCAAGATGGCTCAGCAGAGGAAGGAGTGTACCCCTCAGAACTGTCCTCAGCCTCCACCTCCTCAAGCTCATCCTCATCAACATCCATCCGTACAGCCTCAGCCTCAGCCCAGGTCGTGGTATTGGCCCACTTGCTCTTGATGCGTAGCTTGATAGGCTCATGGCGAATCCAGTTGGGAACAAGAAACTCTTCACCCGAAAAGAGCTTCTGCCAAGTCTTCGAGACCAAGAGAAACAGGTAAGGTCCATAGATGGGCACCTTACGATTGAACACAGCAAACTGCAGCTCACTCCACATGATATGTGTGACATCAAGTGGTGCAGTTTGTTGGAGACGTGCTTTCTAATAGATGATCATCATATCCACAAGATAGGCATGCACCTTGTCCTTGTCGCCTATGCGAGGGAAAAGTGTGTCGCGGAAGATCCGGTGCATGATGTCAAGGAACGGGTTCAGCACCCAAGCCTTCTTGTCATTGGCTAGCTTCTTCTCAACAAGGTAGGGTTGAAGCTTGTTCTTGTAGGCCGACTCGGGGTTGGCATGTGGGCGGACACAAACGGGCACATTGAGCCCCTCATCACGGACGTGCAACATATCCATGAACTCCTTCCACTTAGCAGGCATCCTCTTCCAATTAGTCATCCAAGTCATGGTCCGCTGCTCATCCGTGTGAAAGTGGATAGAAGCAAAGAACTGAGCCACAATCTCCGCATCAAAGTCCATGTGGAACGTGAGTAACTCCTCAATGCCAAACTGCTCCACCAAATCCAGAGGCTCACCAAAATATGCCCGGTTGTTGTCCTTCTTCATATGATGCATGTCAATTCACTTCACTGGCACATAGGTGTTCTGCTTGGCCTTGATCACATCTAGGAAGATGAGATTCTACTGCTTGGTCCAAAACAAGTCATTGCCCCTTGTGATCTCCCTATGGTTGAGCTTTCTTCGAATCAGAAACTCCATTTGAGGCATTTCATCCATACCAACATTTGGCTCCTTGAACTTGCTGGCTGTGGTCTTGACGTGGCGTTGTGGGGCATTGGACCCCTCGGGAGCTTCTTGGTTGTGAAGCCGCTTGGAGCTCGTGTCGTGGCTGGGATTCAAGCGCCGTACATTGGAGCCACCACCTATGACACACAACACAAACACATGAGAAGAACGAGAAGTATTATTGCAAAGACCAAGGCAACAACCAAATGAAACACGTAGAAATGAGATTGAGTGGTCAAAACAAAGTAGTTTTTAAGTCAACAGTAGTACTGTGCCAGCCTACGGAAGTAAAATTTTACATCCGCTCCAGCCGCGATAGTACTATGCTGGGTTGGCACGGTAGTATCGCGCTTAGAGCGAAAGTAAAATTTTACTTCCGCGCACAGGGCGGTAGTACCGCTCCAGCGGGGCGGTAGTACCGCACGGGGCGGATCTCGCTAGAGCAGGCGATAGTACCGCTCCGGGAGGAGCGGTAGTACCGCACGGGTTGAAACTTGCCAAAACGGATCTAGGAACATCCGTAGATTTGGATCGGTACTACCGTTGATCAAAACTACATTGTTGCAACACACAAAATAGCATATCTACTGCACTAGCACTCTCCTACAATCTCCAATTGCAAAGATTTAGCCAAAAATCACAAGAACTACGCATGCATCTCCCCAAGACCTAGAAGCACAACAACGGGGCAAAGAGAGAGGGACTAGGGGAGATACCAGGTTCCATGGCAAGAGGGCGAGGTGGGGATCGATCCCACTGGTCAGAATGCGAGGAGAGCGGCCGGAGACGGAGATCTGGCGAGGTCCTCCAACGCCGTTCTTGGGCAGGAGAGAGAGAGACGAAGTGGGGAAAAGAGATGAATGGGTATGGGGGAGTTGGAACTCCCCCTACCCGCTCTTAACCCCCACGCGCTTGCGACGGCGCGGTAGTACCGCGGGTCATCGCGGTAGTACTGCTCTTCCAGCGGCAGTAAAAAATTACTGCCGCAATGGAAGCGGTAGTACCTTTCCTGGGACGCAGCTGTGCAAGCACAGGAGCAACCCATCTCCAGCGGTAGTACCGTGGCTTGCCACAGTAGTACCGTAAACCCAAGAAAGTGCACGTTTCGACAAAAACAGAAAAACACGGCCTTTGCAATGCAAACTTCAAGCAACCGGACACGCAAACGAGCACACACACAAGGAAACTCAAACACAAACACGGCTCAAAAGAAGGCAAAAGAAAACAAGGACCAAACACGAACCAAATCCTCTCAAAGAGAGAGGGCGGTGGCCGGAGCCACCTATGTTTGAGTCAATTGGTATGGCACCGCGAAGAATTATCCTTGGGCCCATGACCAAAACTCGTCTTTGAAGCACAAGTACCATAAAAATGGCTAATGTGAAAGAGTTGATTCATTTATGCATAATGGGGGGAGGGAGAGTTCATTGAGAGAACAACACTCCCCCTATGTCCATGCCTACACCTAAACAAGACATCAATATGAGTATGGTGGGGTGTGCAAGGGTTCAAGCCACATTGCTCGAATCAATGAGATTTAGCTCATGCCTTAACTCGTGAAATCTTGCTTCATCCAAGGGCTTCGTGAAGATATCTGCAAGGTTATCATGAGTGTTGACATAGTTGAGCTCAATCTCCCCTCACCTAATGTGATCCCGGATGAAGTGACACCGAATCTCAATATGCTTCGTCTTGAAGTGTTGCACCGGGTTGAGAGAGATCTTGATGGCACTTTCATTGTCATGCCAAATAGGCACTTTGTCAGAATGACACTGTAATCCTTTAAAGTTTGCCTCATCCAAAGAAGTCGAGCACAACAACTACCGGCGGCCACATACTCCGCTTCGGTGGACGAGAAAGACACACAACTTTGCTTCTTAGAAGACCAACTCACCAAAGAGCAACCAGGAAATTGGCACCCTCCGGAAGTTGACTTCCTATCCACTTTGTTTCCTGCCCAATCTGAGTCCGAAAAGCCCACAAGGTTGAAGTTAGCACCTCTTGGGTACCATAAGCCAAAGTTTGGGGTATGAGCCAAATATCAAAAGATTTGCTTGATTGCCACATAGTGGCTTTCCTTAGGTGCGGCTTGAAACTGTGCACACATTCCCACACTCAACATGATATCTGATCTAGATGCACAAAGGTAAAGCAAGGAGCCAATCATGGAACGATATACCTTTTGATCCACCGCTTTACCATTGGGATCTATGTCAAGTTGGTATTTGACGGGCATTGGAGTGGAAGCCGGCTTGACATCACTTAGCTTCAATCTCTTGAGCATGTCTTGAGTGTATTTGGCTTGGTTGAAGAAGGTTCCTTCTCTTCTTTGTTTGATTTCGAACCCGAGAAAGAACTTCAACTCCCCCATCATGGACATCTTGAACTTCAAGGTCATGAGAGCGGCAAACTCCTCATTGAAAGCTTTGTTAGGAGAACCAAAGATAATATCATCAACATATAGTTGGCATACAAACAACTCCCCTTTGACCTTCTTAGTAAAAAGAGTGGGGTCAATTTTTTCAATTTCAAACCCACGATCTTGCAACAACTCGGTAAGGTGCTCATACCACGCACGTGGGGCTTGTTTAAGGCCATAGAGTGCCTTATCAAGTTGGTACACATGATTGGGGAACTCAGGATCCTCAAACCCCGAGGGTTGTTTGACATACACCAACACATTAATAGGACCATTAAGAAAAGCACTCTTCACATCCATTTGTTGCAACTTGAAGATATGATGAGAAGCATAAGCAATCAACAAACAAATAGATTCATGGCAAGCAACGGGAGAAAAGGTTTCACCGTAGTCGATACCCTCGACTTGGGAGTAGCCTTGTGCTACCAAACGAGCCTTGTTGCGAACGATAATCCCATGAGCATCTTGCTTGTTCTTGAATATCCACTTGGTTCCAATAACATTATGGTTCCCATTTGGCCTTGGCACCAATCTCCACACCTTGTTGTGCTCGAAGTTGTTGAGTTCTTCATGCATGGCATTCAGCCAATCCGGATCCTCGACCGCCTCATAGACCTTTTGGGGTTCAACACAAGATACAAACGCGTGATGTTCACAATAGTTTGCTAATTTTCTACGAGTGCTTACCCCCTTTCTTAAGCTTCCAAGCACATTCGTCATGAGATGATCTTTGGTGGTGAGCTTGGATGCAATCTTGGCGGCACGACGCTCCAATTCCTCCTCGGGAGAGAGTTGCGGAGCGGTTACTTGATCATCTTGAGCGTCGTCTTGAGCTTGTTCTTGATCTTTAGCTTGCTCTTGATCTTGAACTTGCTCGGTGGTGAGAACTTGACCTTGGGCATCACTTGGTGGTTCACCACCATATTGAGGTTGATCTTGCCCTTGATCATGTTCATTTGGTTGAGGGCCTTCACTTTATTCTTCGGAAGCGTGTGGGTCTTGGGTTGGTGATGGTTCCACCTGAGTGGAACATTGTCCTTTTCCTTTGGCCACAAGGGGTTCCTCAATGGGTAAGATATGACCAACACCCATTCTTCTTATGGCCTTGGGAGGAATTTCATCACCTACATCACAAGTACCACTTTGCTCCACTTGGGAGCCGTTATTTTTGTCAAACTCCACGTTACATGTCTCCACAATGAGTCCCGTGGACTTGTTGAGGACACGGTAATCATGGGAGTTTGTAGCATAACCAACAAATATGTCCTCATGAGCTCTAGCCTCAAATTTAGAAAAACGGACACCTTTCTTGAGAATGAAACACTTACAACTGAACACCCGGAAGTACTTCAGGTTGGGCTTGTTGCCGGTAAGTATCTCATAAGGAGTCTTGTTCAAGCCTTTGCGGAGATAGAGCTGATTGGATGCATGGCATGTGGTGTTGATGGCTTCGGCCCAAAAGTTGTACGGAGACTTGAACTCTGCCATCATGGTCCTTGTCTCGTCCATCAACGTCCGGTTCTTTCTCTCCACTACAGCATTTTGTTGAGGGGTGTAAGGTGCGGAATATTTATGATTGAAACCCTCATCACTAAGAAACTCATCCAAGGTGTAGTTCTTGAAGTTGGTGCCATTGTCACTTCCTATCGTCAAGATCTTTGCATTGTGTTGATGTTGTGCTTCATTTGCAAAGTCGATGACGGTTTGTTGGGTCTCACTCTTCCTCTTGAAGAAATATACCCAAGTGTATCTTGAATAATCATCCATAATCACCAAGCAATACTTTCTACCCCCAAGACTATCAAAGGAAAGAGGCCCAAAGAGATCCAAGTGAAGGAGCTCCAAGGGCCTCTTTGAGTAGATGATAGTCGTGGGAGGGTGAGCCTTCTCATGTAGCTTTCCTTCGATACAAGCACTGCAAGAACGATCTTTGGCAAAACTAATATTTGTTAGTCCTCGGACATGGTCCCCCTTGAGAAGACTTTGCAAAGATCTCATATTGACGTGGGCTAAATGGCGATGCCAAAGCCATCCCACGTCAACTTTAGCCATCAGGCTTGTCGCGATCTTAGTGGGTGATGACCCACAAGTGTAGGGTATCTATCGTAGTCCTTTCGATAAGTAAGAGTGTCGAACCCAACAAGGAGCAGAAGGAAATGACAAGCGGTTTTCAGCAAGGTATTCTCTACAAGCACTGAAATTATAGGTAACAGATAGTTTTGTGATAAGGTAATTTGTAACGGGTAACAAGTAATGAAAGTAAATAAGGTGCAGCAAGATGGCCCAATCCTTTTTGTAGCAAAGGACAAGCCTGAACAAATTCTTATATGAAGGAAAATGCTCCCGATGACACATGGGAATTATCGTCAAGCTAGTTTTCATCAGGCTCATATGATTCGTGTTCGTTACTTTGATAATTTGGTATGTGGGTGGACCGGTGCTTGGGTGCTGCCCTTTCTTGGACAAGCATCCCACTTATGATTAACCCCTATTGCAAGCATCCGCAACTACAAAAGAAGTATTAAGGTAAACCTAACCATAGCATGAAACATATGGATCCAAATCAGCCCCTTACGAAGCAACGCATAAACTAGGTTTAAGCTTCTGTCACTCTAGCAACCCATCATCTACTTATTACTTCCCAATGCCTTCCTCTAGGCCCAAACAATGGTGAAGTGTCATGTAGTCGACATTCCCATAACACCACTAGAGGAAAGACAACATACATCTCATCAAAATATCGAACGAATACCAAATACACATGACTACTTATAGCAAGACTTCTCCCATGTCCTTAGGAACAAACGTAACTACTCACAAATCATATTCATGTTCATAATCAGAGGGGTATTAATATGCATAAAGGATCCGAACATATGATCTTCCACCAAATAAACCAACTAGCATCAACTACAAGGAGTAATCAACACTACTAGCAACCCACAGGTACCAATTTGAGGCTTTGGGACAAAGATTGGATACAAGAGATGAATTAGGGTTTGAGATGAGATGGTGCTGGTGAAGATGTTGATGGAGATTGACCCCCTCCCGATGAGAGGATCATTGGTGATGACGATGGCGATGATTTCCCCCTCCCGGAGGGAAGTTTCCCCAGCAGAACAGCTCTGCCGGAGCCCTAGATTGGTTCCCCCTAGGTTCCGCCTCGTGGCGGCGGCGTTTCTTCCCGAAAGCTTGCTTCTGATTTTTTCCAGGGTAAAAGACTTCATATAGTAGAAGATGGGCATCGGAGGCCTACCAGGGGGCCCACGAGGCAGGGGGCGTGCCCAGGGGGGTAGGGCGCGCCCCCACCCTCGTGGATGGTGGGTGGCCCCCCTCTGGTACTTTCTTCGCTCAATATTTTTTATTAATTCCAAAAATAACTTCCGTGGAGTTTTAGGACTTTTGGAGTTGTGCAGAATAGGTCTCTAATATTTGCTCCTTTTCCAGCCCAGAATTCCAGCTGTCGGCATTCTCCCTCTTCATGTAAACCTTGTAAAATAAGAGAGAATAGGCATAAGTATTGTGACATAACGTGTAATAACAACCCATAATGCAATAAATACCGATATAAAAGCATGATGCAAAATGGACGTATCAACTCCCCCAAGCTTAGACCTCGCTTGTCCTCAAGCAGAAGCCGATAACGATAAATATGTCCACATGTTTAGAGATAGAGGTGTCGATAAAATAAAATACGGACATGAGGGCATCATGATCATTCTTATAAGAGCAACATATATATATATATATTGTCATATGACTTCTTATGCTCAAGTACTAATCCATTCACAATGTAAAGTATGAATCAGAAACTTCATTGAGAACTAACAAACTATAATCTCAGTCATTGAAGCAATTGCAATTTATCATAACATCAGAAAGAGTCAATATAAGAACTTTTCAGCAAGTCCACATACTCAACTATCATTTAGTCTTTCACAATTTCTAACACTCACGCAATACTTATGGGTTTGGAGTTTAATCGGACACAGAGAAAGATAGGGGCTTATAGTATTGCCTCCCAACCTTTTACCTCAAGGGTAATGTCAACAATAATAGCTCATGCTAACTTACATCCAATTGGATATATATATCAGGATCTTTCCAACACAAGGTGCTTGCCAAAGGATAAAATGTAAAAAGGAAAGGTGAAGATCACCATGACTCTTGCATAAGGAATAAGACAAAAGTAAAAGATAGGCCCTTCGTAGCGGGAAGCAGAGGTTGTCATGTGCTTTTATGGTTGGATGCACGAAATCTTAATGCAAAAGAACGTCATTTTATATTGCCACTTGTGATATGGACCTTTATTATGCAGTCCGTTGCTTTTATTGCTTCCACATCACAAGATCGTATAAAGCTTATTTTCTCCACACTAATAAATCATACATATTTAGAGAGCAATTTTTATTGCATGAAACGATGACAACTTACTTGAAGGATCTTACTCAACACATAGGTAGATATGGTGGACTCTCATGGCAAAATTGGGTTTAAGGGTATTCGGAAGCACAAGTAGTATCTCTACTTGGTGCAAAGAATTTGTCTAGCATGAGGGGGAAAGGCAAGCTCAACATGTTGGATGATCCATGACAATATACTTTATTTCGGATATAAGAAAACATAACCCATTACGTTGTCTTCCTTGTCCAACATCAACTCTTTAGCATGTCATATTTTAATGAGTGCTCACAATCATAAAAGATGTCCAAAGATAGTATATTTATATGTGAAAACCTCTCTTTCTTTATTACTTCCTATTAATTGCAACGATGACCAAAACTATGTTTGTCAACTCTCAACAACTTTTATTCATCATACTCTTTATATGTGAAGTCATTACTCTCCATAAGATCAATATGATCTCTTTACTTCTTTTTATTCTTTCTCTTTCTCTCAAGATCATACTAAGATAATCAAGCCCTTGACTCAACACTAATCTTTATTATAAATAGCTCACGGACTCGATTACATAGAAGGATCGTAAAGCAAAACTCAAAACTAAATCATACTAAGACTGTATTCTACTAGATCAAGATATTACCAATAGGATCGAACTAAGAAAAATGGTAAAGATAGGAGTGTGATGGTGATACAATACCGGGGCACCTCCCCCAAGCTTGGCAGTTGCCAAGGGGAGTGCCCATACCCATGTGATTATATCTCTTTTGCTGGTGAAGGAGATGGAGTTGTTGATGATGTAGGCTTGTCGTCCCTCTTCCAGGGCATAGGCTCGCCATCATAGAAGGATGATCGAGTCTCCGGGATCCTTAAATCTGCAGCCAAACTCATCCTCTTGAATCTATATTCATACTCACAGTTTTGGTTTTGCAGGTCATAGATCTGGGCTTGGAGGTGCTCGATTTTCTCATGAAGCTTGAAGATGGCCTCCCCAATGTCCTTGGTGTCCAGCTTGTGGTTGCTGGTGAACTCCATGATCATTATATGATTGGAGCCGAGTCCACGCTCCACCATCTCCTGACACTTGAAAACTTGTTGCTCCATTGCCTCGAGCCTTGTCTCCAGGCTTCCGGTCCTCCTTGGTCCCTCAACATCGCGGATGTGCAGCAACCCCTCACGCATCTCAATGGTTTGAGGATGTTGCAGCACTTCCGCGAGGTAGGGGTTGATGACCTTCTCGAAGAACTTGTCCTTGGGGGCACTTGGAGACGTCATGGTGAGCTAGATCTGTCAAAAAAACAGCTCGAAACAAAAACATAGGATATTTGCGTGGTACGGTGGTCAAAACCTTCGGGAGACTATATAATGAATTTTTACCGACCAAAAGAAGTATCGTGCAAGAAAACGGAGTTCGGAGAGCACACGAGGTGCTCACGAGGCAGGGGGCGCGCCGTCCACCCTCGTGGACGCCTCGTGTCCTTCCCGGAATACTTCTTATTTTCCTATTTTCTTAAATATTCCAAAACGGAGAAAAATTGCCATTAGAACTGTTTTGGAGTCGGTTTACTTACCGTACCACATACCTATTCCTTTTCGGAGTCTGAAACATTCTGGAAAGTGTCCCTTATGTATTCCTCAAGGGTTACGGTTTCAACTACATTAGTTTCAACATTTATAGGATTAACTGAGATATAATGTTTGATTCTTTGACTGTTCACCACCTTTGGATTTGTGCCTTCGAAGCTGTTGATTTTTATGGCACCGGAATGATAGACCTCCTCGATAACGTAAGGGCCTTCCCATTTAGAGAGAAGTTTTCCTGCAAAAAATCATAAACGAGAGTTGAATAGCAACACATAATCACCTATATTAAACTCACGCTTTTGTATCCTTTTGTCATGCCATCTTTTAACTTTTTCTTTAAATAGTTTGGCATTCTCATAGGCTTGGGTTCTCCATTCATCAAGTGAGCTAATGTCAAATAACCTCTTCTCACCGGCAAGTTTGAAATCATAATTGAGCTCTTTAATGGCCCAATATGCCTTATGTTCTAATTCGAGAGGTAAGTGACATGCTTTTCCATAAACCATTTTATACGGAGACATACCCATAGGATTTTTATATGCAGTTCTATAGGCCCATAATGCATCATCAAGTTTCTTGGACCAATTCTTTCTAGATCTATTAACAGTCTTTTGCAAAATTAATTTGAGCTCTCTATTACTCAATTCTACTTGACCACTAGACTGTGGGTGGTATGGAGATGCAATTCTATGATTAACATCATATTTAGCAAGCATTTTACGAAAAGCACCATGAATAAAATGTGAACCACCATCAGTCATTAAATATCTTGGGACTCCAAACCTCGGAAAAATAACTTCTTTAAGCATCTTAATAGAGGTTTATGATCAGCACTACTAGTTGGAATAGCTTCTACCCACTTAGTAACGTAATCAACAGCAACTAAAATATGTGTATACCCGTTAGAGGAAGGAAACGGTCCCATATAATCAAAGCCCAAAACATCAAATGGTTCAATAACAAGTGAATAATTCATAGGCATTTCTTGACGTCTACTAATATTACCAATTCTTTGACATTCATCACAAGATAAGACAAACTTACGGGCATCTTTGAAGAGAGTAGGCCAATAAAAACCGGATTGCAATACCTTATGTGCAGTTCTATCTCCAGCGTGGTGTCCTCCATAAGCTTCGGAGTGACACTTGCGTAGGATCTGTTCCTGTTCATGCTCATGTATACAACGTCTAATAACACCATCTACTCCTTCTTTATAAAGGTGTGGGTCATCCCACAAGTAATGTCTTAAATCATAGAAAAACTTTTTCTTTTGCTGGTATGTGAAACTAGGTGGTATAAATTTAGCAACAATATAATTAGCATAATCAGCATACCATGGAGCAGCACGAGAAGCATTTATGACAGCCAATTGTTCATCAGGAAAGCTATCATCAATAGGTAGTGGGTCATCAAAAACGTTCTCTAACCTAGACAAGTTGTCTGCAACGGGGTTCTCAGCTCCCTTTCTATCAATAATATGCAAATCAAATTCTTGTAGCAAGAGAACCCATCTAATAAGTCTAGGTTTAGCATCTTTCTTTTCCATAAGATATTTAATAGCAACATGATCAGTGTGAACAGTTACTTTAGAATCAACAATATAAGGTCTGAACTTATCACAAGCAAGTACAACTGCTAAAAATTCTTTTTCATTAGTAGCATAATTTCTCTGGGCATTGTCTAGAGTTTCACTAGCATATTGGATAACATTTAATTTCTTATCAACTCTTTGTCCTAGAACATCACCTACAGCATAATCACTAGCATCACACATAATTTCAAAGGGTAAATTCCAATCAGGTGGCTGAACAATAGGTGCAGAAATCAAGGCTTTCTTAAGTATTTCAAATGCTTCTACACAATCATCATCAAAGACAAAAGGAATATCTTTTGTAAGAGATTAGTCAGAGGCCTGGAGATTTTAGAGAAGTCCTTAATGAAACTCCTATAAAAACCGGCATGACCAAGGAAACTTCTTATACTTTTAATGTCCTTGGGACACGACATCTTTTCAATAGCATCAACTTTAGCTTTGTCAACTTCAATACCTCTTTCAGAAATTTTATGCCACAAGACAATACCTTCATTAACCATAAAGTGGCACTTCTCCCAATCCAAGACAAGGTTAGTTTCTTCACATCTCTACAAAACTCGATCAAGGTTGCTCAAGCAATCATCAAAAGAAGTTCCATATACGGAGAAATCATCCATGAAAACCTCAACAATCTTTTCACAGAAATCAAAGAATATAGCCATCATGCATCTTTGAAAAGTAGGAGGTGCATTACATAAACCAAAAGGCATACGTCTATAAGCAAAGGTCCGAAAGGGCAAGTAAAAGTGGTCTTTTCTTGATCCTCTTTTGACACAGGTATTTGAGAGAAACCAGAATAACCATCTAGAAAGCAAAAATGCGTATGTTTGGATAATCTTTCTAGAATTCGATCAATAAAAGGTAAAGGGTAATGATCCTTTTTAGTAGCTTTATTTAATTTGCAGAAATCAATTACCATTCTATAACCTATAATAATTCTTTGTGGGATCAATTCATCTTTATCATTAGGAACAACAGTAATACCTCCCTTCTTAGGGACACAATGGACAAGACTTACCCACTGACTATCAGCAACGGGACAAATTATACCTGCCTCCAGAAGCTTTAGTATTTCTTTCTTTGCCACTTCCTTCATCTTAGGATTTAACCGTCGTTGGTGATCAAAAACTGGTTTAGCGTCTTTCTCCAATTTTATTTTGTGTTGGCATAGAGTGGGACTAATGCCCTTAAGATCATCAAGAGTATATCCAATAGCAGCACGGTGCTTCTTCAGAGTTTTCAATAATTTCTTTTCTTCATGCTCTGAAAGGTTAGCACTAATAATAACAGGATATATCTTCTTTTCATCAAGATAAGCATATTTAAGAGTATCAGGTAATAGTTTAAGCTCAAACACGGGATCACCCTTGGGTGGAGGAGGATCCCCTAGGATTTCAACATGCAAGTTGTGTTTCAAAATAGGTGCCTGTTTAAAGAATACTTCATCTATTTCCCTTCTTTCATTCATAAACATATCATTTTCATGGTCTAGCAAATATTGTTCTAAAGGGTCATTAGGAGGCACGGCAATAGAAGCAAGACCAATAATTTCATCTTTACTAGGCAATTCCTCGTCACGGGGTTATCTACGAAATTTAGCAAAGCTAAACTCATGAGATATATCCCCCAAACCAATAGTAACAACATCCTTTTCGCAGTCTATCCTAGCATTAACAATATTCAAGAAGGGTCTACCAAATATGATGGGACAAAAGCTATCTTGTGGGGAACCAAGAACAAGAAAATCAGCAGGATATTTAATTTTCCCACACAAGACTTCAACATCTCTAACAATCCCAACTAGTGAAATAGTGTCTCTATTGGCAAGCTTAATTGTAACATCAATTTCCTCTAACTCAGCAGGTGCAATATCATGCATAATTTCTTTGTATAAAGAGTGAGGTATTGCACTTGCACTAGCACCCATATCACATAAGCCATGATAACAATGATCTCCTATCTTAACAGAAATAACAGGCATGCCTACAACAGGTCTATGTTTATTTTTAGCATCAGGTCTAGCAATTCTAGCAGCTTCATTGCAGAAGCAAATAACATGCCCATCAATATTATCAGCCAAGAGATTTTTAACCATAGCAACACTAGGTTCAACTTTAATTTGCTCAGGGGGTTTGGGTGTCTTAATGTTACTTTTGTTGACCACAGTTGAAGCTTTAGCATGATTCTTTATTCTAACAGGGAAAGGTGGTTTCTCAATATAAGCAGTAGGAACGACAGGATCATTATAAGTGATAGTCTTTTCTTCAACTTTAATAGGTGCAACTACTTTTACTTCAGTGGGAGGATTGTATTTAAACCACTTCTCCTTTGGGAGATCAACATGAGTAGCAAAGGATTCACAGAAAGAAGCTACTATCTCAGATTCAAGTCCATATTTAGTGCTAAATTCACGGAAAACATCGGTATCCATAAAAGATTTAACACAATAAAACTTAGGTGTTATACCTGACTCCTTACCTTCGTCGAGATCCCAATCTTCAGAGTTGAATTTAATTCTTTCCAATAAATCCCATTTGAATTCAATAGTCTTCATCATATAAGAGCCAGTACAAGAGGTATCGAGCATGGAGCGATTATTGAGAGAAAGCCGAGCATAAAAAAATTTGAATAATCATTTCTCTTGAGAGCTCATGATTGGGGCATGAATATAACATTGACTTAAGCCTCCCCCAAGCTTCAGCGATGCTTTCTCCTTCGCGAGGCCAAAAATTATATATATAATTACGATCACGATGAACAAGATGCATAGGATAAAACTTCTGATGAAATTCCAATTTCAATCAGTTGTAGTTCCATGATCCCATATCATCACATAGCCTAAACCATGTCAATGCCTCTCCCTTCAAAGATAAAGGGAAGACCTTCTTATTGATAACATCCTCGGGCATACCTGCAAGCTTAAATAATCCACAAACTTCATCCACATAGATTAGGTGCAAATGGGGATGTAATGTTCCATCTCCTGTAAAAGAATTAGCTAGCAGTTTCTCTATCACACCCGAAGGAATTTCAAAGTAAACATTTTCAGTAGGTTCGGTAGGTTGAGGAGCAACTCTTTGCTCTACTGGTCAGGGTGAAGATACCCCGAACAAGCCCCTCATAGGATTACTTTCCATAGTAACAAGCGACAGTAAATTTCAGCACACTATATAAATTTTTCCTTACCAAATTCAACCTACCAAAGGCGCTTCACTCCCCGGCAACGGCACCAGAAAAGAGCCTTGATGACCCACAAGTGTAGGGGATCAATCGTAGTCCTTCCGATAAGTAAGAGTGTCGAACCCAACGAGGAGCAGAAGGAAATGACAAGCGGTTTTCAGCAAGGTATTCTCTGCAAGCACTGAAATTATAGGTAACAGATAGTTTTGTGATAAGGTAATTTGTAACGGATAACAAGTAATGAAAGTAAATAAGGTGCAGCAAGATGGCCCAATCCTTTTTGTAGCAAAGGACAAGCCTGAACAAATTCTTATATGAAGGAAAACGCTCCCGAGGACACATGGGAATTATCATCAAGCTAGTTTTCATCACGCTCATATGATTCGCGTTCGGTACTTTGATAATTTGGTATGTGGGTGGACCAGTGCTTGGATGCTGCCCTTTCTTGGACAAGCATCGCACTTATGATTAACCCCTATTGCAAGCATCCGCAACTACAAAAGAAGTATTAAGTTAAACCTAACCATAGCATGAAACATATGGATCCAAATCAGCCCCTTACGAAGCAACGCATAAACTAGGGTTTAAGCTTCTGTCAATTCAGCAACCCATCATCTACTTATTACTTCCCAATGCCTTCATCTAGGCCAAACAATGGTGAAGTGTCATGTAGTCGGCGTTCACATAACACCACTAGAGAAAAGACAACATACATCTCATCAAAATATCGAACGAATACCAAATACACATGACTACTTATAGCAAGACTTCTCCCATGTCCTCAGGAACAAACGTAACTACTCACAAATCATATTCATGTTCATAATCAGAGGGGTATTAATATGCATAAAGGATCTGAACATATGATCTTCCACCAAATAAACCAACTAGCAACGACTACAAGGAGTAATCAAAACTATTAGCAACCCACATGTACCAATCTGAGGCTTTGGGAAAAAGATTGCATACAAGAGATGAACTAGGGTTTGAGATGAGATGGTGCTGGTGAAGATGTTGATGGAGATTGATGCTACCTCTTGAGCACTGCGTTGGTTTTTCCCTTGAAGAGGAAAGGGTGATGCAGGAAAGTAGCGTAAGTATTTCCCTTAGTTTTGAGAACCAAGGTATCAATCCAGTAGGAGACCACGCTCAAGTCCCTCGCACCTACACAAACAAATAAGAACCTCACAACCAACGCAATAAAGGGGTTGTCAATCCCTTCATGGTCACTTACGAGAGTGAGATCTGATAGATATGATAAGATAATATTTTTGGTATTTTCATGATAAAGAGAAATAAAGATGCAAAGTAAAATAAAAGGCAATAGAAATAGCTAAGTGTTGGAAGATTAATATGATGGAAAATAGACCCGGGGGCCATAGGTTTCACTAGTGGCTTCTCTCAAGAGCATAAGTATTATGGTGGGTGAACAAATTACTGTCGAGCAATTGATAGAATTGAGCATAGTTATGAGAATATCTAGGTATGATCATGTATATAGGCATCACGTCCGTGACAAGTAGACCGACTCCTGCCTGCATCTACTACTATTACTCCACACATCGACTGCTATCTAGCATGCATCTAGAGTATTAAGTTCATAAGAACAGGGTAACGCTTTAAGCAAGATGACATGATGTAGAGGGATAAACTCATGCAATATGATATAAACCCCATCTTGTTATCCTCGATGGCAACAATACACTACGTGCCTTGCTGCCCCTGCTGTCACTGGGAAAGGACACCGCAAGATTGAACCCAAAGCTAAGCAGTTCTCCCATTGCAAGAAAGATCAATCTAGTAGGCCAAACCAAACTGATAATTCGAAGAGACTTGCAAAGATAACCAATCATACATAAAAGAATTCAGAGAATATTCAAATATTGTTCATAGATAAACTTGATCATAAACCCACAATTCATCGGTCCCGACAAACACACCGCAAAAGAAGATTACATCGAATAGATCTCCACAAGAATCGTGGAGAACTTTGTATTGAGATCCAAAGAGAGAGAAGGAGCCATCTAGCTAATAACTATGGACCCGAAGGTCTGAGGTAAACTACTCACACATCATCGGAGAGGCTATGGTGTTGATGTAGAAGCCCTCCGTGATCAATGCCCCATCCGGCAGGACGCCGGAAAAGGCCCCAAGATGGGATCTCACGGGTACAGAAGGTTGCGGCGGTGGAATTAGGTTTTCGTGGATGCCTCTGATGGTTTGGGGGTACGTAGGTATATATAGGAGGAAGAAGTACGTCGGTGGAGCAACATGGGCCCCATGAGGGTGGAGGGCGCGCCTAGGGGGGTAGGCGCGCCCCCCTGCCTCGTGCTCTCCTCGTTGCTTTCTTGACGTGGACTCCAAGTCCTCTGGATCATGTTTGTTCCGAAAATCACGTTCCCGAAGGTTTCATTACGTTTGGACTCCGTTTGATATTCTTTTTCTGCAAAACACTAAAATAGGCAAAAAACAACAATTTGGGTTGGGCCTCCGGTTAACAGGTTAGTCCAAAAAATAATATAAAAGTGTATAATAAAGCCCATTAAACATCCAAAACAGAATATAATATAGCATGGAACAATAAAAAATTATAGATACGTTGGAGACGTATCAAGCATCCCCAAGCTTAATTCCTGCTCGTCCTCGAGTAGGTAAATGATAAAAACAGAATTTTTGATGTGGAATGCTATTTGGCATAATTTTCGATGTAATTCTCTTAATTGTGGTATGAATGTTCATATCCGAAAGATTCAAGACAAAAGTTTAATATTGACATAAAAATAATAATACTTCAAGCATACTAACTAAGCAATTATGTCTTCTCAAAATAACATGGCCAAAGAAAGTTATCCCTACAAAATCATATAGTCTGGCTATGCTCTATCTTCATCACACAAAATATTTAAATCATGCACAACCCCGATGACAAGCCAAGCAATTGTTTCATACTTTTGATGTTCTCAAACTTTTTCAATCTTCACGCAATACATGAGCGTGAGCCATGGACATAGCCCTATATGTGGAAAAGAATGGTGGTTGTGGAGAAGACAAAAAGGGAGAAGATAGTCTCACATCAACTAGGCATATCAACGGGCTATGGAGATGCCCATCAATAGATATCAATGTGAGTGAGTAGGGATTGCCATGCAACGGATGCACTAGAGCTATAAGTATATGAAAGCTCAACAAAAGAAACTAAGTGGGTGTGCATCCAACTCGCTTGCTCACGAAGACCTAGGGCATTTTGAGGAAGCCCATCATTGGAATATACAAGCCAAGTTCTATAATGAAAATTTCCCACTAGTATATGAAAGTGACAACATAAGAGACTCTCTATCATGAAGATCATGGTGCTACTTTCAAGCACAAGTGTGGTAAAAGGATAGTAGCATTGTCCCTTCTCTCTTTTTCTCTCATTTTTTATGGCCTTCCCTTTTTTTATGGCCTTTCTCTTTTTTTAGTCCGGAGTCTCATCCCGACTTATGGGGGAATCATAGTCTCCATCATCCTTTCCTCACTTGGGACAATGCTCTAATAATGATGATCATCACACTTTTATTTTCTTACAACTCAAAAATTACAACTCAATACTTAGAACAACAATATAACTCTATGTGAATGCCTCCGGCGGAATACCAGTATATGCAATGAATCAAGAGTGACATGTATGAAAGAATTACGAATGGTGGCTTTGCCACAAATACGATGTCAACTACATGATCATGCAAAGCAATACGACAATGATGGAGCGTGTCATAATAAACGGAACGGTGGTAAGTTGCATGGCAATATATCTTGGAATAGCTATGGAAATTCCATGATAGGTAGGTATGGTGGCTATTTTGAGGAAGGTATATGGTGGGTGTATGATACCAGCGAAAGTTGCGCGGTATTAGAGAGGCTAGCAATGGTGGAAGGATGGGAGTGCGTATAATCCATGGACTCAACATTAGTCATAAAGAACTCATGTACTTGTTGCAAAAATCTACTAGTTATCAAAACAAAGTATTACGCGCATGCTCCTAGGGGGATAGATTGGTAGGAAAAGACCATCGCTCGTCCCCGACCGTCACTCATAAGGAAGACAATCAATAAATAAATCATGCTCCGACTTCATCACATAACGGTTCACCATACGTGCATGCTACGGGAATCACAAACTTTAACACAAGTATTTCTCAAATTCAAAACTACTCAACTAGCATGACTCTAATATTACCATCTTCATATCTCAAAACAATTATCAAGCATCAAACTTCTCATAGTTTTCAACACACTCATAAGGAAAAAAATTACTAATCTTGAATGCCTATCATAATTAAAGCAAATTACCACGCTGTTTTGTAGGACTCTCAAAATAATCTAAGTGAAGCATGAGAGAACAATAGTTTCTATAAAACAAATCCACCACCGTGCTCTAAAAGATATAAGTGAAGCACTAGTGCAAAAACTATATAACTCAAAAGATATAAGTGAAGCACATAGAGTATTCTATGAAATTCCGAATCAAGTGTATCTCTCTCAAAAGGTGTGTACAGCAAGTATGATTGTGGAAAACTAACAAATGAAGGCTCAAATAATACAAGACGCTCCAAGCAAAACATATATCATGTGGTGAATAAAAATATAGCTCCAAGTAAATTTACCGATGGATGAGGATGAAAGAGGGGATGCCTTCCGGGGCATCCCCAAGCTTTGGCTTTTCGGTGTCCTTAGATTATCTTGGGGTGCCATGGGAATCCCCAAGCTTAGGCTCTTGTCACTCCTTGTTCCATACTCCGTCAAATCTTTACCCAAAACTTGAAAACTTCACAACACAAAACTTAACAGAAAATCTCGTGAGCTCCGTTAGCGAAAGAAAACGAAACACCACTTCAAGGTACTGTAATGAACTCATTCTTTATTTATATTGGTGTTAAACCTACTGTATTCCAACTTCTCTATGGTTTATAAGCTATTTTACTAGCCATAGATTCATCAAAATAAGCAAACAACACACGAAAAACAGAATCTGTCAAAAACAGAACAGTCTGTAGTAATCTGTAACTAACACAAACTTATGGAACTAAAAAAATTCTACCAAAATAGTACGACCTAGACAATTTGTTTATTGATCTGCTGCAATTGGAATCAATATTTTATCATGTTCTGGTAATTTTTAACAATTGTTTTCGTGAACAGAAAGTTTCTGGAATTTTCAGCAAGATCAAATAACTATCATCCAAGAAGACCCTATAGGTTTAACTTGGCACAAACACTAAGTAAAATATAAAAACAAATCTAAACAGAGGCTAGATCAAATATTTATTCCTAAACAGAAGCAAAAGGCAAAAAAAACTAAAAATAAAATTGGGTTGCCTCCCAACAAGCGCTTTTTTTAAAGCCTTTTAGCTAGGCATTGATAATTTTAATAATGCTCGCATAAAAGACAAGAATTGAAGCGCGAAGAGAGCATCATGAAACACATGACAAACACAGCTAAGTCTAACATACTTCCTATGCATAGGCATCTTATAGAAAAACAAATTATCATAGCAAGCAAAAACTATCATATGCAAGGAAGCGGAATGGAACGATAGCAATCTCAACATAACGAGAGGTAATTTAGTAACATGAAAATTTCTATAACCATATTTTCCTCTCTCATAATAATTACATGTAGGATTATAAGCACATTCAACAATATAGCTATCACAAAACATATGCTTAACACGATCCACATGCATGCAAAGTTGACACTCTTCCAAAATAGTGGGATTAACATTAGCTAAAGTCATGACCTCTCCAAACCCACTTTTATCAAAAAATTCATAAGATTGAAATTTTTCCAAATATGTGGGATCTAAAGTTGACACTCTTCCAAACCCACTTTCAATAATATTGCAAACATTATTATCAATCTCATATTCATCATGGGGCTTAAATAAATTTTCAAGATCATAAGAAAAATCACCCCAATCATGATCATTGCAACAGGTAGTAGACATAGCAAAACAAGCATCCCCAAGCTTAGGGTTTTGCATATTATTAGCATAATTGACATCAAGAGAATTTATAGTAAAATCATTGCAATCATGCTTTTTATTCAAGAAGCTATCGTGAATCTCTTCATAAATTTCTTCATCAAAATTTTCAGATTCACGAATTTCAAGCAAAACCTCATAAAGATAATCTAGTGCACTCAACTCACTAGCAATAGGTTCATCATAATTGGATCTCTTAAAGAGATTAGCAAGTGGATGAGGATCCATAAACTTTTAGCAATCGAAGATGCAAGCAAAAAGAGGGTACATGGCAAGACAAGCAAACGAAAAAGACGAACGGAAGAGGGGCGAAGAAAAGGCAAAGGTGAAATGGGGGAGAGGAAAACGAGAGGCAAATGGCAAATAATGTAGTGCGAGGGATAAGAGTTTGTGATGGGTACTTGGTATGTCTTGACTTGTGCATAGACTCCCCGGCAACGGCGCCAGAAATCCTTCTTGCTACCTCTTGAGCATTGCGTTGGTTTTTCCCTTGAAGAGGAAAGGGTGATGCAGTAAAGTAGCGTAAGTATTTCCCTCAGTTTTTGAGAACCAAGGTATCAATCCAGTAGGAGACCACGCTCAAGTCCCTCGCACCTACACAAACAACGCAATAAGAACCTTGCAACCAACGCAATAAAGGGGTTGTCAATCCCTTCACGGTCACTTACGAGAGTGAGATCTGATAGATATGATAAGATAATATTTTTGGTATTTTTATGATAAAAAGAAATAAAGATGCAAAGTAAAATAAAAGGCAATAGAAATAGCTAAGTGTTGGAAGATTAATTTGATGGAAAATAGACCCGGGGGCCATAGGTTTCACTAGTGGCTTCTCTCAAGAGCATAAGTATTACGGTGGGTGAACAAATTACTGTCGAGCAATTGATAGAATTGAGGATAGTTATGAGAATATCTAGGTATGATCATGTATATAGGCATCACGTCCGTGACAAGTAGACCGACTCCTGCCTGCATCTACTACTATTACTCCACACATCGACCGCTATCCAGCATGCATCTAGAGTATTAAGTTCATAAGAACAGAGTAACGCTTTAAGCAAGATGACATGATGTAGAGGGATAAACTCATGCAATATGACATAAACCCCATGTTGTTATCCTTGATGGCAACAATACAATACGTGCCTTGCTGCCCCTGCTGTAACTAGGAAAGGACACAACAAGATTGAACCCAAAGCTAAGCACTTCTCCCATTGCAAGAAAGATCAATCTAGTAGGCCAAACCAAACTGATAATTCGAAGAGACTTGCAAAGATAACCAATCATACATAAAAGAATTCAGAGAAGATTCAAATATTGTTCATAGATAAACTTGATCATAAACCCACAATTCATCAGTCCCGACAAACACACGGCAAAAGAAGGTTACATCGAATAGATGTCCACAAGAATCGTGGAGAACTTTGTATTGAGATCCAAAGAGAGAGAAGGAGCCATCTAGCTAATAACTATGGACCCGACGGTCTGAGGTAAACTACTCACACATCATCGGAGAGGCTATGGTGTTGATGTAGAAGCCTTCCGTGATCAATGCCCCCTCCGGCAGGACGCCGGAAAAGGCCCCAAGATGGGATCTAATGGGTACAGAAGGTTGCGGCAGTGGAATTAGGTTTTCGTGGATGCCTCTGATGGTTTGGGGGTACGTAGGTATATATAGGAGGAAGAAGTACGTCGGTGGAGCAACGTGGGCCCCACGAGGGTGGAGGGCGCGCCTAGGGGGGTAGGCGCGCCCCCATGCCTCGTGCGCTCCTCGTTGCTTTCTTGACATGGACTCCAAGTCCTCTGGATCACGTTTGTTCCGAAAATCACGTTCCCGAAGGTTTCATTCCGTTTGGACTCTGTTTGATATTCTTTTTCTGCGAAACACTGAAATAGGCAAAAAACAGCAATTTGGGCTGGGCCTCCGGTTAATAGGTTAGTCCCAAAAATAATATAAAAGTGTATAATAAAGCTTAAACATCCAAAACAGAATATAATATAGCATGGAACAATCAAAAATTATAGATACGTTGGAGACGTATCAATTGACCCCCTCCCGATGAGAGGATCGTTGGTGATGACGATGGCGATGATTTCCCCCTCCCGGAGGGAAGTTTCCCCAGCAGAACAGCTCTGCCGGAGCCCTAGATTGGTTCCGCCAAGGTTCTGCCTCGTGGCGGCGGTGTTTCTTCCCGAAAGCTTGCTTCTGATTTTTTCCAGGGTAAAAGACTTCATATAGCAGAAGATGGGCACCGGAGGCCTGCCAGGGGGTAGGGCGCGCCCCCCACCCTCGTGGATGGTGGGTGGCCCCCCTCTGGTACTTTCTTCTCTCAGTATTTTTTATTAATTCCAAAAATAACTTCCGTGGAGTTTCAGGACTTTTGGAATTGTGCAGAATAGGTCTCTAATATTTGCTCCTTTTCCAGCCCAGAATTCCAGCTGCCGGCATTCTCCCTCTTCATGTAAACCTTGTAAAATAAGAGAGAATAGGCATAAGTATTGTGACATGACGTGTAATAACAGCCCATAATGCAATAAATATCGATATAAAAGCATGATGCAAAATGGACGTATTAGTGGGTCGCTCTGAAAAGTTAATCACATAAAGACCGTTCTTGACATCCCAACAAAGGCTACTTTAAGAGTCTTGCTCCACAAGAGGGCCATGGTATACATACCTACTATTAAAGGGAGGTGATATTCTTGGTTTGGTCCCGCTTCAATTAATTTCACGTACGCTATTTGGTTTCGTTACTTGCCACCCGTTTTGGCCCAACGGAGGAAGCCCACCTGACGGCACACTGTGGCCCACGTCCGTAGAGCTGGCAAAAAATAAAATAGACGATGGCTGGGTTCGATCTCATAACCCGCCAACCGGCCACGCACAGTTTGTTCAACTAACCCAGCTAGAGATGTGAGAGGATTTTTTTCTCCCGTTGCAACGCACGGGCCTTTTTGCTAGTCAATATCAAAGAAAGTGGCAAAGCCCATGAGTGCAAGTTGATGAACGGAAAGTAAGTTGTATGCAAGGGACTCAACAAGCATGACTTTCTCAATCATGAGATCATGAGAAATGATAACCTTGCCAAGACCCAATACCTTAGAAGACAAGGCATCACCCCACTCGACATTGGTGGGCATAGATGAAATCTTGTGCACGTCCACCACCAATTCCTTGCTTCCGGTCATATGATTTGTGGGTCCACTATCGAGCAACCATGATCCCCCACCGGAAGCAAACACCTACAAGAGATCAATGCTTGGTTTTAGGTACCCATTTTGTAATGGGTCCTTTGATGTTAGTAACAAGGGTCTTAGGAATCCAAATAGACCATTCAATGTATTCATAAGGACAACCAACAAATTTGGCATAAACATGCCCATCACTAGCACGGCATAACACATAAGATGGGTTAAAGTCGCCGGCTTTGTTGGAAGGGGTGGCATTGCCCTTCTAGACACCACCACCCTTCACATTGTTCTTCTTCTCCTTAGAAGCACCCTCTCCCTCCTTCACAAAAGTTTGCTTGAGAGGAGGATGTCGTTTGGCCTTGTCATTCTTCTTATTATTCTTGGACTTGGGTGCAAACCCAATTCCCTCCTTGCCCACAACTTCCTTTTGATTGCTCAAAAGGTCGTTGAGGTTCTTCTCACCTTGTATGCAAGACACAAGGCCTTTCTCAAGTTGCTCCTTCAACTTGGCATTCTCCTCCACAAGATGCACATGCTACAACACGGGTTAGTAGCATTTGCATTATCAATTAAAACCATATGAGGAAAAGTGGCTTTCTCCTTGGTTAGCTTCACTTGGAGTTGATCATGAGACTCTTTGAGGATAGCATGAGCACCCTTCAAGGCCTTGTGAGCCTTGTCAAGTATATCAAACTCCTCCTTGAGTCTAGCATGGTCAACCCCAAGTTTAGCCTTCTCGGAATTGAGCACACGAGATACAACAAGAGCATGATCAAGATCTTTCTTTAATTTAGCATGATCATCGTTGTGTGACTCCTCAAGACCCAAACAACGACCACGCTCTTCCTAAAGTGTATTAGAGAGATCCGATATTTCATCGGCATAGTCACGACTATGCCCTTCCATCTTAGAGATGGTTTCTTCGTGAGCCTCGATCATGTCATTGGCTTCACCAAGTTGTTCCAAGAAAGCAACGAAGTGCTTCTTGGATTTACCCTTGAGCTTACTCATAAAAGACTCAAACTCATTTTCCTCCTCCTTCGTCCCCTCACTTTCATCAATGCAATCCATCAAGTAAGGATTAGTAATGATGATAGTTTTGATGTTGGCGGTTACCTTGTTGGTGGATTTAGCCATGAGGCACTTGGCGGTGATGTTCTCGTTGGGTGAATTGAAGAGGGACACCCGTGGAGTTGTCGCAATGGCAACCGTCTCACCATCTTCATCATCATCACCATCCTCATTGTACTCTTCTTGTGCCACCAACCCCTTGGGAGGAGTCTTCTTGGTGAAGTTGTTCTTGTTTGGGAAGGACTTGGCCTTGTCTTTTCGGATGAGCTTGCCACCATTGTCTTCCCTCTTCTCGTATGGGCACTACGCAACAAAATGGCTCACATTGCAACAATTATAGCATGTCCTCACACGTTGCTTGCCCTTGGCGCTACTTGAGTTGTTCTTGTTGAAGTTGGGCCTTGAGTTCTTCTTGCTCCAAAATTGCCGTGAAGCGAGAGCCATGTGCTCATGATATGCATACTTCGTATCTTCGGGGCAACACTCTTCCTCTTCCTCTTCACCCTCTTCTTCCACACTAGCATTGGCCTCCAACGCAAGGTTGGGCTTGTTTGCTCGTTGAGAATGCAACACCGCATTGTCGACGGTCTTGTCCAAGATCCTCATTGCCACAAACTCATCCAACACTTCACTTGATGACAAGGCGTGGAAGTCCGGCCTTTGACGGATGACGGACGACATGGCCTTATGGTAAGGCATCATGGCCTTGAGAAACTTGCGCTTGATCCAATTGTCATCTGTATTCTTGCTCCCATGATCTCGGAGTGAGACCGCAAGAGTGGTTAATCTCTGGTAAAGCTCTCGAGGTTCTTCATCTTCATTCATTGCAAACTCATCGGCTTCATCTTGCACCACTTCAAAGTTTGAGCATTGAATGCTTGTGCTTCCCTTGTAAATGGAAACAACATGTTGCCATGCTTCCTTGGCCACGGTGAAATGTCGGAGATGCGCAATATCTTCGGTTGGAATTGCTTCTTGGAGAATGAAGAGAGCGGACTCGTTGAATTGATGATCCGCGGCTTCTGTTGGAGTAAAGTTGCTTGGGTCGTGCAGGTATAAACCTTGCTCAATAATTCTCCAAAGATGAGTAGAACTATGATTTAAATAATGTTTAAAGCGATAGACCCAAGAGGCAAAATCCTCATTTTTCACAAACTTAGGAGGAGGACCAACATGATTCATATGTGTGGAGGGAACTGGTCCTCCATAAGAGATTGGAGGTTCAACATGGGCAAAGATGCCACTTCCACTTCTACCACTATGCAAAGGAACTTGATCACTAGAAGCTTCCCCCTTTTTGGAGTTAGCATCCGTCACCTTGTTAGCGAGGTCATCCACTTCCAACGGTGCGGTGGATAGTTTGAGACCATCAAGAAAATCCTTAAACATGCCTTTGACCTCAGTCGTCATGGAGGTTTTCAATGTGTCCAAAGCCGCATTGAACTCCTCACGAGAGATCGAGGATCCCCCATCGGCCGTAGACGAGGACGGATTCACACCAGAGTGCTCCTTCCCACCGTCTGCGGTGTCAACCATACTCTTCGGACGGCAAAGTCCTTAATAAAGAGACGAGGCTCTGATACCAATTGAAAGGATCGATATAGTTGACTAGAGGGGGGTGAATAGGCAACTAACGAGTTTTAGCTTTTCTTTACCAAATTAGACTTTGCATCAAAGTAGGTTGTCTAGATATGCAACTAGGTGAGCAACCTATATGATGCAACAACAATAAGCACACAAGCAAGCAAGGGATACAAAACAATATAAGCTTGCACAAGTAAAGGTAAGAGATAACCAAGAGTGGAGCCGGTGGAGAGGAGGGTGTGTTACCAAAGTTCCCTCCCTTTGAGAGGAAGTACGTATCTGTTGGAGCGGCATGAAGGCACAATGCTCCCCAAGAAGCCACTAGGGCCACCGTATTCTCCTCACGCCCTCACACAATGCGAGATGCCGTGATTCCACTATTGCTTCCCTTGGAGGCGGCGACCGAAACTTTACAAACAAGGTTGGGGCAATCTCCACAACTTAATCGGAGGCTCCCAATGACACCACAAAGCTTCACCACAATAGACTATGCCACCGCGGTGACCTCAACCATCTAGGGTGCTCAAACACCCAAGTGTAACAAGATCCGCAAGGGATTAGTGGGGGGAATCAAATTTCTCTTGGTGGAAGTGTAGATCGGGGCCTTCTCAAGCAATCCCTAGAAAATCAACAAGTTTGATTGACTAGGGAGAGAGATCGGGCGAAAACGGAGCTTTGAGCAACAATGGAGCTTGGGGGAGGAAGAGGTGGTCAACTTGGGGAAGAAGACCCCCTTTATATAGTGGGGGAAAGATCCAACCATTACCCACTTATTCAGCCCGCGACGCGGTACTACCGCACAGACCCGCGGTACTACCGCTAGTCGGTGCGGTACTACCGCTCGCACGGCAGAGACCAGACGAGGCCCTGTTGCGTATAGCAAAGAGCGGTAGAACCGCCGGAGCGGTACTACCGCGCGCCCTTGCGGTACTACCACGCGCCCTTGCGGTACTACCGCAAGGCAGGGTTCAATCTGGGCTGGGAAGGCACAGACTAATAAAATTACATTTGTGGCTACTTCCGCTGAGTTTCAGTCTGTGCGAAAATCCGGCACGGTACTACCGCTCGCAGGGAGCGGTAGTACCGCGTAGGGCGCGGAAGTAAAAAATTACTTCCGCCACTACTTTCGTGCGTGCCAGCGTTCTGGGCTAGAGGCCATGGTACTACCGCTCGCCAGGAGCTGTACTACCGCACGACGCGGTACTACCGCTACCCTGGGCGGTACTACCATGGACCACTGCGGTACTACTGCTCCCTTGAGCAGTACTACCGCACGCCACAGAACTATAGCACTTGGAGGCCTTCATCTTCGCAAAGACAAGGGAAAACGACTGGTGCTCCAATGAAGCGAAGGAAAGGTGGTGCAAAGGAATAGATGTGTACGTGTTGATTCCACCCTAACCTTTCCGAAGCGGACCCCCTCTTAATAGTACGGCTTTCCTATGACTCAAATCCACCGAAAAGAAACGTAGATAAACGCCGTCTTCAATAGGCTCCGAGGGGCACCGAATCGTTTTGTGCCTAGACATGAGATATCTGAAATGCTCAATGCACACGATTAGCACTACAAGAAACCTGATAATCCATGATGGATTTTCGATGACAATGTCAAAAACTGTCATGGACGGCCTGGTACAGCCCCGCAAGCCCGCTAAAGCTCGCCTAACCGTTCCCGTATAAAATGAGAACCCTAAATGCTCCTCCTAGACCCCTCCCCTTTCTCCCTCCGCATCCCCCTCTCTCATCTCCCACATCATGCCGCCACCCACCACCTCTTCGCGTCCCTCCTCCCATAGCTCGCTGCTCGCCGCTGGCCCTTGCCCTCCCTCCCCCTCACCTCGCAGCTCCGGCAACTACCAGATCCGCCGCATCCCCCACCCATCCATCCCATTCGCAACACATCTCTCTCTCCCTAGTGCAACCACTCACGCCGAGAGCAACGCCCGACAATTCCAACGACGTCCGCCAGCACGAGCTGTTCTCCGACCCCTTCGTCCTCCAGTCCAGCTCGATCCGTCGCTCCGGGTCTCCGGCGCTCGCCCGTGACCCCTAGCCATGGCTAGGGTTTCGGCTGCGGCATCATATCCAACGCTGCACATCTCTGGCAGCTCCTCTCCGTCCACACAGCGCCTCTCCGGCAACTCCTCTCTGTCCACACCGCCCCCTTGGAAATCACCTTGCGGGCTGCGCTGTGATGTCGCCGTCCAACATCCAGCGATGGGCGACCAACCCCTGGGCTGCCGTCGGCCACACCTTCTTCTCTACCAAGGTTAGAGCATCTCTAGCAGACCCCGCATAAGTGGTCAAACCCGTAAATTTTTTGCGTTTTACAGTTGTGGGCGAAAAAAGCGTCCAGAATAGAAACCGTAAAAGTGGTTCAGCCCGTAAAATTTTTAAGGGCCACCGCAAATGAACACCCGAAACCCTTATCTTTAGAGGTTGGAAGGCCGAATCTAGGGGGCCCCGTATACCGGTCAAACCTCGTCGGAGCAAACACGTCCCCGCGGAGTTTGTCGGAATCCGCCCTAAACTCATTGGAATTCATCACCGCACACCGGAAAAGGCCGCTAGACGCCGCAATCGATCGCCACCGGTTCAAATTGGACGAGCTAGACATCGCCGTGGCCTCCCATGACCTCAGCTTGGCCGCCGGAATCCTACCGGCGCGGTAGGCAAAGGGACACGACTCGGCTGGCAATAGAGCAGGGCACGGACGACGGAGGCGACGGGGCGTGGCCGGCAAGCTGTGCGCGCGGACGACGGAGGCGACGGGGCGTGGCCGGCGAGGCTGGGCGAGGCCAGCGCGGTGATGGGGCGCGGCAGGCAGGGGCGGGGCACAGCCGACGGGGCACGGGGCGCGGCCGACGGGGTTGGGCGCGGCCGGCTGGAGGAAGGGGCGGGAGCGGCCGGACTGGAGGAAGTGGCTCTTTATTCCAGTTTTACGGTTTGTTTTATAGTATCTGTTCGGTCGTAGCTAAAATGAACCCTTAAATGCACTTTTTCCAACTCGTATCTCAGTTTTGCAGTTTGCGATTTTAAAGGGTCTGCTATAGATGCTCTTAGCACCCCGTCCGACCCAGATCACACTAACCCGCCCCTGATGCCCCCCGACCCACCTCTCTTGATTTGGTCTGACCCTCCTGTGCATGCATGCAGGAAGTGTTTTAGAGCCCCGCTGTTTGTGATCTATTTATGAGTACTTGGCATTCAAGGAGCAGCCTATCGATGACCAGTAAGTTTCAGGATGAAATCTTAGCAGTAGTAGGTAAATTGTTCATTCTACTTGTAGTGAATAACCTTATGAGTTCATTCTCTCTGTCTTGACAAAAGTTCCACCAGGAAATTTGTGCTTGCGCTTGATTGACCCACTACTCCGCATTCTGTCTTTGGGTTCAGAGTGTGTTACTGACTCGCCCGATTGATGGCCTTTTTTAATGGCGGATGTATTTGAGGGAGGCAGTGAGTAATATACCAAGTTACAATCTTATTGATGAGTTTTTTTCCCAATCGCTCTATACCATAGTGCTTATTTCACTTGCAATCTTAGATTCTTTGGTGCTCATTGGTCTAGTCAATCCGTTAATCTCCTTTGTTCTATATAGATAGTACTTCATGATGCACGCGTATTTCGATAGTCGCTTCACCTTTGTTCCTATATAGATTGATAACAAAGGTCCAAACTGTTGTGGATTGCCTAGTGTAGATACTGCCCTCTCTAACTATACGGGTGCGTTGAGTGTGCGTGCTAACAAGGTGGCGCTAGCTGCTATCGAGGGCTCTGGTGCAGCAGCCGGTGTGTTGTGTGTGCGTGCTTCCTCTCTGAATCTTCAACATTAAATTTTCTCTGAATTTCTTCTGTATCTTGTACACTGCAGGGTACCAAGTTGAGACAAACTGCAGGGTACCAAGTTGAGACAAACCGCTGCACTGTGATATGTGGCCTTCTATCAAGATCTAATTCAGTTTATATTTTCCCCCTAGGTCTTGGAGACATGATTTCTGCTACTGTATTAATATGTCAACATGTTCTATTTAGAGTTTTCTCCCTATGCATTTTTTCTATCCTTGTTATCTCCTGCAGCCCGGTGAATATATATTCCAGAAATAAGTTTAATCCGAATCTAAGAAGAAAATTACATTGTTACATTGTGGCAGTCCTACCGTAAGAATACATAGGTTTAAACCTGTTTATTTGTGTACTACGCACATGTATTAGTGAGTCAATTTAGAGTAGTAGTGCTACCATTGGTCGTTCACCTACTAGTACCAGTACCAAGGCCCCACGTGTTCGCTCACTCTATATCAACCTGGAGGCACAAACCGAGCTGCACTTGCCAACACAGTGACACAATGCATTTTATTTCTTCAACTCCTTTGCTCCATCACTAGGTCGCCCTCCTCAATAGTGCTCCTGACAAGTGATCCTAAATCTTCTTTTTTGATTTTATTCTTCTCTTTTTATTTTGATAACTTAAACACTCTAATTTTCTGACTATGATCTCTTGTTTTTGGTATGCAGATCTAGGTAGCTTCGTAACAGCCATGCCGCTGCATGGCGCACAATAGAGCTTCAGAGGGCGATCGCGATGGCCATTGTGGAACTGAACCGCGATCAACCAAGGGTTAGTTCTCTACTGAGCGATTCGGCATATTTGGATTCTACTACTATGATTTCTCCGTTATTTCCATTCGCCAGCTCAATTGCTACTAAACTACACATATTTAGTTGATCTAGTTCAGAGTTACGCATCCTATATATCTGTCACGACCGGTTTTTCAATAAAATATTTATTGAGAGACCAATCCCTTTTACGGACCAGTAAAGAAGAATTCCTTCTCACTGGTAGACAATATCTTGGTCACAGAAGAAAAAAATACCAGGAGTACTGAATATAATACAAGGTTGAGCGGAGACTGCTCAACAATTTATTACATGAATGCCGATAAAACATAACGGCGGATAGGGTGGCATGACTACTAACTCACGATAACAACGGTGGTGGAAATATCACCGCGAAGTGGGTGATATGACTCTTGGAAACTACAGCTCTTCGAGCGTCTGAGTGAGGCTCGAGGAGACTTATTGCGGGTGGCGGAAGCATATATAATACAAGTGACCAATATCCGGGATCGCACAGGACTGACTGGGACTCCTCTAGGCGTCGGACGCACTATCAAACTCTTCATCCAAGAGATCGCCTTCGTCAACATCTGGCCAAATCAACAAGCCAGGTGAGTACTATGAAAGTACTCGCAAGACAGTTCGGACATAAGATATAACAAATGTAAACATGAAGCATATGAACAGATTAACAAGTGCGTTCAGACATAGAGATAATAATGCATGGGAAAATAACAGAGAAGTCGGGCGGTAGTCCTCCCGAAATCCCAAAATAAATACTGGGTGCCAAACGAGGGTCTGAATGACTCCTCGAGAGGAAACTGCAAGAATAATAATGCCGCAGTCGGGCGTCAGGGCGACACCACATAAAGGGCTTATAAAAGGAAATAAAAGATAGTGCATGCCACAGTCGGACGTCTGAGCGACATCACATAAAGGGCTTATATCAAAAGTAAATAATCAATATGCCACAGTCGGACGTCTGAGCGACATCACATAAAGGGCTTATATTGGGAATAAAAGACAGACATGCCACAGTCGGACGTCTGAGCGACATCACATAAAGGTCTTCATAACTTAACAACTTACTAGCTCAAGAATTTAAATCATATCCAGAGAATAATCGGGCATGAGATAAACAACAGGGTTAGTCCATCCACAGGAGTAACGTTCAGCTAAGTCTACTACTCATGCTCACTTACCGGAAAGAAGAACAAACCACGAGGACTTGACATAGATATGGATACACTGATCACGATACTTGACCACGGATACGATGACTCAAAAGTATTTGACTCTGCAGAGTTTGTACTTTAACCACAGCCAACGGATTTCAGTAGTCACGGGGACTAGTTCCGTCTACGGTGTTTTGGAAGAAACACGTCTAACCAGTACACACCCATTCAACATTCCGAAGCCAGGAATCACCCTCGGCATCGTTCAAGAAAAACCTTGAGACGGGGAGGCTACAACCTCGCGTAGCATGGGATCAAAATTTCTATACGCGCGCTCTAAGGGGTGCCCCCCTCTCGGTCCCAACCGGAAACACCCATGCCCCATGACCGGATGACTGGCTTTAATCCAGGGCCATGGAACCATCATCCCGGCCCCTCTGTTTGGTGTGTACACGGTAAGAGGTTACCAACTTACTAAACCGCATTCTGGCAAAAAACATGTGGTAGCACGGAAGGGGGAAGAACGATAACGTGACTCCGTCCACGTTAACGTCGGAATTTAACGGATGACGTAAGGCTGGCATGCTACAACAGTACCACCTTACTGCCCTTCATGTCACCACATGACTAGGCCATCTCTCATCAGAGATCACCGTAACTTTGGAACACACGGGTAGTTGCCTCACATGCAACGAGGTGCTCACCGATACTCGTATGCCATGCACAACCTTTCACGCAATCATGCAAACACCTATCATATCAAAGGTTCAAACATGCTTGCCTGATTCAGAGAAGTCGGAGTCTAGCTCGGCAAAGTTCGCGGCTCCGTCACCTCTTCCGGAACCTACGGTATAGCGAAAAAGCACACTAACGTGAAAACCAACGCGTGCATAAAAGTTGTTCCAAAAAAATTTCAAATAAATCCCATAAGAAAACTAGACAAAATTTTAAGACTGTCAGAAAAAGAATCACTCAAAAATCACTTTTTATTAAAAAGTTATAAGGGTTTCTGTCCAGGGACTCATCTGTAATGAAACAGAAAAGTTCCAGGGGTTTAACTGAGAAAACAGAAAACGGTTCGAATAGAAACGCGCAAGCCCACAGAGAAAACGTACTCTGCCCGAAGGCGCCAACAGAAAACGGTTCGCGGGGAAAGAAAGAGAGGCTGACGTGGGGGGTCCACATGTCAGGTTTGAAAGACCTCGCCGGCGCCCGAAGGCTGCGGTGGTCGCCGGCGTCGAACCACGGCGAGTCAGGGAGATCGGAGTGTACCAAGAGTATCAGCGTGTCCTTCCGCGTCGGTGGGTGGTGGACTTGGGCGTCGGGGAGCACCACGTCGACGGCGACACTTTCTCCAGCGGACGGCGGCTCGGGCGATGGTGGGGAACTCCGGTGGTGTGCTGCAAACTTCGAATTGAAGCGCGGGTCAGAAGGAGGGATGCACTAGAGAGCTACTGGCAAGAGATGGGAGGCAGAGGTGCACGCACGGGAGCGAATCGAGCTGGATCCCGTGGCGGGTCGCGGCGGCCGGAGTTGAGGAAGGAGACTTCCTCGGGGCTCTTCCAGTGGCTAGGCAGGGTCTTGGTGGAGTGTAGAGGTGGTGTGGGTACTAGCTGGAGCTCGGGGCCTCTATTTATAGGCGGCTCGAGGGGTGGCCGTGAACGGGGTTGCTCCGGCGAGCAATTACGGCAAGGCAGCGGCTTGGCAAGGGGTTTAGGTGGCCAGGCAGCATCAGTGAGGTGTACTGGTGCCATTCCCCCGCTAATCCTGGTCGGTCTTGGCGTAATGGCGCCGGTCCACGGTGGGGTGGCCGCACGGGCACGACGGCGGCAGAGAGCGCGCTCCGCGCCCAGCGGTTCACGACGAGGGTAGCAGCGCGCACTGGGGAGTGGAAGACCACGCGGCGCTCTCCGGTGGCTTGGGCGGCGCTGGGTGGCGCCGTCTGCGTTGCGCCTCTCTCTGGCGGCCGCAAAGCCGCCGCTGGCGTCGGTCACGGGGCGGCGCACCTCCTCCAGCTCGTCGCCGACGCCCGCAAGCATCCAGGCGCTCGTGCGGTGCAGAGGACAAGGGGGAGGGGACAGGAAACACGGCGACGCCGGGGCACTGGTGAGATTGGCAACGGACACTGAAGAAACGACAGTGGTTCAGCCACTGTTAACTGTATTTGACTGAACCTGATATTGACAGTGCTCTGAAGTTGTTCGATGAAATGATTAGGTATGAAGAAAAATTTTCCTGGAGCTAGGGCTTGGTGAGGTGACCACTCAATGCACCCAGAGGCTGCCTGATTTTACTCAGAATTTTTGGAGAAGGATTTGAATGAATTTCATCAAATTTGGCAAATCTGGTCCAAACTTGCAGCAAGTATAGTTTGAAAAATTTGAACTGGAGACCAGTGGATCTTCATGGATCTTGGTTGAGGGTTCAAAGGACTAGGAAGGGAAAAAGGTTTGGGGGCAAAAATCAAAGCAGAAAGAGTAGTTCCTTTGTAAACCTCCAATGATCAAGATATAAGGTAGAAATTGTTTTGATAAGAAATAAGTGGAAAATAAAAATATGGAGAGGTCCAACTTGCTGGATTTGAAGTAAATCATGATCCAAAGATAAGGAAAGGTTTATGAGAGTGGATTTGCACTAAGGTCATGGCAAGAGAGATTTGTTGAAAGTGGTAAAGGATTATTCCAAAAGCTATCGAGTATTTTCAAAGAAATTTTCAAAAGACATTTTTCCCAAGTGAAAAGTATTTTGGCTTGAGTCCAAAATAAAAGCAAGAACCTCCAAGACCAAAAACAAGTCTTGGGTGAATCCAAATAAAACTCTTGCCATAAAAAAATATTTTGAAAGGGAGGGTTCTTTTGAAAAAAAATTAAATCACCTCCCTCAAGTCAAATAAATTTTTTTGAAAAATCCAAATAAAATTTTGGGTGTCACAACACCTACCCCCTTAGGAAAAATCTCGTCCTAGAGATTTCTGCTGATCCTCGAATAGATATGGGTACTCCGCCTGAAGAAAATCTTCCCTTTCCCATGTATCTTCATCCTCGGTGTGGTTGCTCCACTGAACTTTGAAAAATTTAGTTGTTTTCTGTCGGGTCCTCCGTTCAGACTCTCCCAATATCTTTACTGGTCGTTCTCTGTAGGTGAGATCTGGTTGCACATCAATGCTCTCATGAGACACATGCTTTTCCGGGTTACTCACACATTTTCTCAATTGTGAGACGTGGAACACGTCATGGACGTCTGACAGCTCCTTGGGTAAGTCTAGTTTGTAGGCCACTGTGCCTCTTCGTGCCTCTATACAAAATGGCCCGATAAATCTCGGGGCTAGCTTCCCCTTAATTTTGAACCGTTGCAGGCCCCTCATAGGAGACACTCGTAGGTATACGGAATCACCGGGTTCAAAGCTGACCTCACGATGTTTTTGATCGTAGTAGCTCTTTTGTCGGCTCTGCGCTGTCTTGAGTCTGTCCCTGATCTACTTAACTTTCTCCTCGGCCTCTTTAAGCATGTCTGGGCCGAAGATACGGCTGTCACCTGTTTCTGACCAATTCAGTGGGGTACGACACCTCCGCCCGTACAATGCTTCAAAGGGTGCCATTTGCAAGCTGGCTTGGTAACTGTTGTTGTAAGCAAACTCGGCATACGGCAAACTCTCTTCCCAACTGGACCCATAGGTGAGCATACAGGCTCTCAGCATATCCTCTAGGATTTGGTTCACACGTTCCGTTTGTCCATCAGTCTGAGGGTGGTACGCTGTACTGAAAGCTAGCTGCGTGCCCAGAGCTTGTTGCAGGTGATCCCAAAATTTGGAGACAAATTGTGTGCCTAGGTCGGATATTATAGTCTTTGGGACTCCATGCAAACAAACTATACGGGAGAGATAAAGTTTGGCCAGTCTTTGTGTGGAGTAGGTAGCCTTCACGGGAATGAAATGAGCAACCTTTGTTAGTTGGTCTGTGATGACCCATATGGCGTCATTTCCGCGTTGTGATCGGGGTAGTCCGACGATGAAGTCCATTCCTATTTCATCCCATTTCCACTCCGGTATCCTGTTTGGCTGGAGTAGCCCTGTTGGCTTTTGATGCTCGGCCTTGATGCGTTGACATGAATCGCAACAAGCAATAAATGCGGCTATATCCCTTTTCATACCGTGCCACCAAAATCTTTCCTGAATGTCTTTGTACATTTTGGTTCCTCCAGGATGGATCGAGTATGGAGCGGTGTGGCTTTCGGTTAGGATGTGTTGCTTGAGTTCCTCAATGTTAGGTACGCAAAGTCTGTCTCCGTACCATAATATTCCTTCACTGTCTGTGACGAACTTTGAAGCCTTACCAAGGTTCATTTTCTTCTTTATACCTTCGATGCTGGGATGTCCCTATTGAGCCTTCTTAATTTGTTCCACTAGGGTGGGTTGTATCTCCAGATTTGATACGGTGCCCTCAGAGACTAACACCATGTTGAGCCTAGCGAACTCTTGCTGAAACTCAGGCCTCAAGTTTTGCGGACCGTCGTTGTCCGGGCTGGGGTTTCGACTAAGGGCATCAGCCACTACATTTGCTTTCCCTGGATGGTAGTGAATGCCGACACCATAGTCCTTGACCAATTCCAACCAGCGTCGTTGGCGTAAATTTAGCTCTAGCTGTGTGAAAATATATTTGAGGCTCTTATGGTCCGTATATATTTCACAGCGATTTCCCAACAGAAAGTGCCTCCACTCCTATAGTGCATGTATGACTGCTGCTAGCTCCAAGTCATGTGTTGGGTAATTTTCCTCATGTTTTCGCAGCTGCCTGGAGGCATACGCGACAACTTTGCCATCCTGCATTAGTACACATCCGAGGCCTTTTCGGGACGCGTCACAATATACTTCAAAACTCTTGTGTATGTCTGGCACGGTTAACACCGGTGCGGTTGTTAGCTTCTTCTTAAGTTCTTGGAAGCTTCTCTCGCATGCTTCCGTCCATACAAATTTCTTGTCTTTCTTGAGCAACTGTGTTATTGGTTTTGCCACAGTGGAGAATCCTTCAATAAATCTTGTGTAATATCCGGCCATTCCCAGGAAACTCCGCACATCTGTAACGTTGGCGGGTGGCTTCTAGTCAAGTATGGCTTTGACTTTTTCTGGGTCTACGGCCACGCCTTCTTGGTTCAATATATGGCCTAGGAAACCAACCTGCCTTAGCCAAAACTCACACTTGCTAAATTTGGCGTACAACTGATGTTTCCTTAATTCTCCCAAAACAATTCTGAGATGCTCAGCATGCTCTTCCGGTGTCCTTGAGTATACCAGAATATCGTCGATGAACACCACAACAAATTTGTCCATGAATTTCATGAACACTTTGTTCATGAGGTGGGCGAAATATGCGGGGGCGTTTGTTAGACCAAAAGGCATCACTGTGAATTCATATAATCCGTATCTGGAGGTGAATGCTGTTTTAGGGATATCTTATGTCCGTACTTTCAATTGATGATATCCCGATCTCAAATCAATTTTTGAGAACACCTTGGCTTGTGCGAGCTGGTCAAACAAATCATTTATCCGTGGCATCGGATATTTGTTTTTGATGGTGACCATATTGAGAGCTCGATAGTCTATACACAGTCTCAGTGTCCCATCCTTTTTCTTGGCGAACAACACTGGCGAACCCCATGGTGAGGAGCTGGCTCGAATAAATCCTTTGTCCAATAATTCCTTTATCTGCTTCGTCAACTCCACCAATTCTGAGGGTGCCATTCTATAAGGTTTCTTATAGATGGGAGCGGTGCCAGGTGCTAGTTCGATGCTGAATTCTATCTCTCGGTCTGGTGGCATGCCTGGCAGTTCTTCAGGAAATACGTCAGGAAACTCGCATACCACTGGAACTTTTCTCAGTTCTGAAATGTCCACTTTGTTCAGTTTTGGTTGCCGTGACCGTGGCCTTTCTTGAGCTGTAACCTTTATTGTCTTGCCATGATGGTGAGTGAGAATCACGATCCGATTGAAACAGTCAATGAATCCTTTGTTGGTGGTTAACCAGTCCATCCCTAAAATGACATCCAGTCCTTTATTTTCCAACACGATGAGATTTGCTTGGAACTGTAGTCCTTCGAACTCAATGATTACTCCTTGGCAGTAACTCTGACCGATTTGCTTATTTCCGGGGGACATGATGATCATAGATTTTTCCAAGGGAAGTATCAGAAAACCATGTTGCAAAACAAAACTCTTCGAAACGAACGAATGGGAAGCTCCAGAATCAAACAAAACCGTGGCAGGTACTGTGTTGACAGGGAACGTACCGAGCACGATGTCTGGGGCATTCTGCGCTTCTTCCCTGGTCACATGGTTCAGGTGACCCTTCCTGTGGTTGTTGTTGGGATTGAAATTGTTGCGCTTGGGGGCTGGATTATTCCCACCATTGCTTGGCTTGGGGGCCGAGTTCCTCGGCTTTGGGCATTGTTTAGCATAGTGCCCTTCTTCACCACAAGCATAGCAGGTGACCCCTAGACGGTACGTGAACTCCTTGTCCCTGGCAAGAAACTGTCTGACGGGCCTTAGATCAGTAGTTGTGGATTTCCTTGCTTCAGTCCTTGGAACCTCAGTCTTGCTTCGGTTGTTGCGAGCAAGAGTCGTCTTGTCCCTCTTTCGCTTACAGAGATCTTCCAGACTACGGCGCTCATTCTCCAAGGTAATGGCCTTGTCAACCAGAGTTTTAAAATCCGGGAAAGTGTGTACAACCAGTTGGCATTTTAGTGCCGGTGCCAGGCCGTCCAGGAATTTTTCCATCTTCTTGTTCTTTGTCATGTGCTCGTCGTAGGCATAACGAGATAGCTGGGTAAACTGACCGTTGTATTCTGTCACTGACATGCCTCTTTGCTTGAGATCGTCAAATTCTCTTTTCTTGATTTTTATGATGCTCCTGGGGATGTGTGCCCCACGAAAGCCTTCCTTGAATTCTTCCCAGGTGATGTTGTGTTCACTGGGATGCATGTGTAAGAAGTTCTCCCACCATGCTGCAGTTGCTCCAGTAAGGTAGTGTGGTGCATAAAGCACCTTCTCATTATCTGAGCACTGAGCAATAATCAGCTTCCTCTCGATATCACGAAGCCAGTCATCGGCTTCCAGCGGCCTATCAGTGTGAGCAAAAGTTGAAGGGAGAGTCTTTTGTAACTCAGATAACTTGGAATGTGGTTGATAGGGTTCACGGTGGTTCCCCATATTGATGACGTGATTCATCATCTCTTGGTGCTGTTGCTGGCTTTGTTCGAAGAGACGGCATACTTGAGACAAGGCTGCTTCGCTGTCTTGTTGACTGGACTGTCCCTGAGTGAAGTTGTTGCTAGTCTGTGTCCCATAAACTTCTTCTGGCTGATTGGGCATGGAGCGAGTCCATGGGTGAGACATTTTTCCAGTCTGGGGTATTATTTTGCAAAACCCATGAGAAGAACTGTGTGGCACAAGGAAAATCTTGCAAAGGCAACAATTTAAAAGACCTCAAGGTTTTCAAGAAAACATAAACGATTTTGCACGGAGAACAACTGCTTAGCATATATCTTACACGCGGAAAGCAAACACACGATACAGCACTCAGGATGTGCGTACACAATCCTGACATGTTATTTAGACTAGCATACTCCTCCGGAAAGCAGCGAACACACTAATACAAACTAGCGTACAGATAAAACACGTCATATAAGCAGACAAAACGCGCGGCTACTCGGCGCTCTCAGTCGGAGATGGTGACGATGTCCTTCCCCTTGCCGAGGGCAAGACTCAGCGGTGCAGGAGATTCAACATCCACCTCCTCTCTAGCTGGCTCCTGGCGCGTAACACTGCGCTGCGGTGATGGCGCGGGGGCGACAGGTGGTAGTGCGGGTGCGGCAAGCGGTTCAGCTCTGACTGGAGTAGGAGCGATGACTCTGTCGAACTCCTCAGTTGTAGGCAGACGGCGAGCAGTGGCCAAAACGGTCGGTGCATAAGAGGCTGAAGACGAGACGAATGTCAGAGGCGGTGCTGTGAGGAGAAGCTCCTTCCTGCTGGCAGGACCGCCCCGGACTAAGTCCATGCGGGCAGCCACAAGATCGTCCACGAGGTTGTCGAAAGACTCCTCCAGAGCCTTGAGATACTCCACAACCATCTCGATGGCTTCATCTCGTTCTCCCCGATGGCAGGCGAATGCATAGTGACAAGTATATGGCACATGGCATGGGAGGTAGCGGTAGCGACGAGTCTTCATCATAGGAAGGATGTCCCGAAGACGAGCTATCGCCTCACGGGCAGCCATCTGCATGGCATGCCTCTCTGTAGGCATGGCCCTTCCCACAAAACGGAAGTGGCGAGATGCAGAACGTCCTCCCTTGAATTGCACCACGGCTTGGTGCATAGACACGTCGTCGCTGAGCTTGTGCTCATAAAGCGTGAACTTCGGACGAGTCGCTGGCCCGATCGCGAGCTTGGTGATGGAGACGAGGAGTTTGACAAACACCTCGGGCACGTTCGTGAACACTCGAGTCTCACAGTTGCTGCCAGCCATCTACAAAAGTAGGCAAAAATTCTGAGTAGTCATGTCATAAATTTATGATGACCAACAGAAAATAGCTACAATTGCAAAATGCTGAAAAAGCACAAAAGACGCTAATAACTGATTAGCGATCGCACCTAGTGGCTTCCTACAGTCAGCCTGGCTCTGATACCAAGCTTGTCACGACCGGTTTTCAATAAAATATTTATTGAGAGACCAATCCCTTTTACGGACCAGTAAAGAAGAATTCCTTCTCACTGGTAGACAATATCTTGGTCACAGAAGAAAAAAATACCAGGAGTACTGAATATAATACAAGGTTGAGCGGAGACTGCTCAACAATTTATTACATGAATGCCGATAAAACATAACGGCGGATAGGGTGGCATGACTACTAACTCACGATAACAACGGTGGTGGAAATATCACCGCGAAGTGGGTGATATGACTCTTGGAAACTACAGCTCTTCGAGCGTCTGAGTGAGGCTCGAGAAGACTTATTGCGGGTGGCGGAAGCGTATATAATACAAGTGACCAATATCCGGGATCGCACAGGACTGACTGGGACTCCTCTAGGCGTCGGACGCACTATCAAACTCTTCATCCAAGAGATCGCCTTCGTCAACATCTGGCCAAATCAACAAGCCAGGTGAGTACTATGAAAGTACTCGCAAGACAGTTCGGACATAAGATATAACAAATGTAAACATGAAGCATATGAACAGATTAACAAGTGCGTTCAGACATAGAGATAATAATGCATGGGAAAATAACAGAGAAGTCGGGCGGTAGTCCTCCCGAAATCCCAAAATAAATACTGGGTGCCAAACGAGGGTCTGAATGACTCCTCGAGAGGAAACTGCAAGAATAATAATGCCGCAGTCGGGCGTCAGGGCGACACCACATAAAGGGCTTATAAAAGGAAATAAAAGATAGTGCATGCCACAGTCGGACGTCTGAGCGACATCACATAAAGGGCTTATATCAAAAGTAAATAATCAATATGCCACAGTCGGACGTCTGAGCGACATCACATAAAGGGCTTATATCAAAAGTAAATAATCAATATGCCACAGTCAGACGTCTGAGCGACATCACATAAAGGGCTTATATTGGGAATAAAAGACAGACATGCCACAGTCGGACGTCTGAGCGACATCACATAAAGGGCTTCATAACTTAACAACTTACTAGCTCAAGAATTTAAATCATATCCAGAGAATAATCGGGCATGAGATAAACAACAGGGTTAGTCCATCCACAGGAGTAACGTTCAGCTAAGTCTACTACTCATGCTCACTTACCGGAAAGAAGAACAAACCACGAGGACTTGACATAGATATGGATACACTGATCACGATACTTGACCACGGATACGATGACTCGAAAGTATTTGACTCTGCAGAGTTTGTACTTTAACCACAGCCAACGGATTTCAGTAGTCACGGGGACTAGTTCCGTCTACGGTGTTTTGGAAGAAACACGTCTAACCAGTACACACCCATTCAACATTCCGAAGCCAGGAATCACCCTCGGCATCGTTCAAGAAAAACCTTGAGACGGGGAGGCTACAACCTCGCGTAGCATGGGATCAAAATTTCTATACGCGCGCTCTAAGGGGTGCCCCCCTCTCGGTCCCAACCGGAAACACCCATGCCCCATGACCGGATGACTGGCTTTAATCCAGGGCCATGGAACCATCATCCCGGCCCCTCTGTTTGGTGTGTACACGGTAAGAGGTTACCAACTTACTAAACCGCATTCTGGCAAAAAACATGTGGTAGCACGGAAGGGGGAAGAACGATAACGTGACTCCGTCCACGTTAACGTCGGAATTTAACGGATGACGTAAGGCTGGCATGCTACAACAGTACCACCTTACTGCCCTTCATGTCACCACATGACTAGGCCATCTCTCATCAGAGATCACCGTAACTTTGGAACACACGGGTAGTTGCCTCACATGCAACGAGGTGCTCACCGATACTCGTATGCCATGCACAACCTTTCACGCAATCATGCAAACACCTATCATATCAAAGGTTCAAACATGCTTGCCTGATTCAGAGAAGTCGGAGTCTAGCTCGGCAAAGTTCGCGGCTCCGTCACCTCTTCCGGAACCTACGGTATAGCGAAAAAGCACACTAACGTGAAAACCAACGCGTGCATAAAAGTTGTTCCAAAAAAATTTCAAATAAATCCCATAAGAAAACTAGACAAAATTTTAAGACTGTCAGAAAAAGAATCACTCAAAAATCACTTTTTATTAAAAAGTTATAAGGGTTTCTGTCCAGGGACTCATCTGTAATGAAACAGAAAAGTTCCAGGGGTTTAACTGAGAAAACAGAAAACGGTTCGAATAGAAACGCGCAAGCCCACAGAGAAAACGTACTCTGCCCGAAGGCGCCAACAGAAAACGGTTCGCGGGGAAAGAAAGAGAGGCTGACGTGGGGGGTCCACATGTCAGGTTTGAAAGACCTCGCCGGCGCCCGAAGGCTGCGGTGGTCGCCGGCGTCGAACCACGGCGAGTCAGGGAGATCGGAGTGTACCAAGAGTATCAGCGTGTCCTTCCGCGTCGGTGGGTGGTGGACTTGGGCGTCGGGGAGCACCACGTCGACGGCGACACTTTCTCCGGCGGACGGCGGCTCGGGCGATGGTGGGGAACTCCGGTGGTGTGCTGCAAACTTCGAATTGAAGCGCGGGTCAGAAGGAGGGATGCACTAGAGAGCTACTGGCAAGAGATGGGAGGCAGAGGTGCACGCACGGGAGCGAATCGAGCTGGATCCCGTGGCGGGTCGCGGCGGCCGGAGTTGAGGAAGGAGACTTCCTCGGGGCTCTTCCAGTGGCTAGGCAGGGTCTTGGTGGAGTGTAGAGGTGGTGTGGGTACTAGCTGGAGCTCGGGGCCTCTATTTATAGGCGGCTCGAGGGGTGGCCGTGGACGGGGTTGCTCCGGCGAGCAATTACGGCAAGGCAGCGGCTTGGCAAGGGGTTTAGGTGGCCAGGCAGCATCAGTGAGGTGTACTGGTGCCGTTCCCCCGCTAATCCTGGTCGGTCTTAGCGTAATGGCGCTGGTCCACGGTGGGGTGGCCGCACGGGCACGACGGCGGCAGAGAGCGCGCTCCGCGCCCAGCGGTTCACGACAAGGGTGGCAGCACGCACTGGGGAGTGGAAGACCACGCGGCGCTCTCCGGTGGCTTGGGCGGCGCTGGGTGGCGCCGTCTGCGCTGCGCCTCTCTCTGGCGGCCGCGAAGCCGCCACTGGCGTCGTTCACGGGGCGGCGCACCTCCTCCAGCTCGTCGCCGACGCCCGCAAGCATCCAGGCGCTCGTGCGGTGCAGAGGACAAGGGGGAGGGGACAGGAAACACGGCGACGCCGGGGCACTGGTGAGATTGGCAACGGACACTGAAGAAACGACAGTGGTTCAGCCACTGTTAACTGAATTTGACTGAACCTAATATTGACAGTGCTCTGAAGGTGTTCGATGAAATGATTAGGTATGAAGAAAATTTTTCCTGGAGCTGGGGCTTGGTGAGGTGACCACTCAATGCACCCAGAGGCTGCCTGATTTTACTCAGAATTTTTGGAGAAGGATTTGAATGAATTTCATCAAATTTGGCAAATCTGGTCCAAACTTGCAGCAAGTATAGTTTGAAAAATTTGAACTGGAGACCAGTGGATCTTCATGGATCTTGGTTGAGGGTTCAAAGGACTAGGAAGGGAAAAAGGTTTGGGGGCAAAAATCAAAGCAGAAAGAGTAGTTCCTTTGTAAACCTCCAATGATCAAGATATAAGGTAGAAATTGTTTTGATAAGAAATAAGTGGAAAATAAAAATATGGAGAGGTCCAACTTGCTGGATTTGAAGTAAATCATGATCCAAAGATAAGGAAAGGTTTATGAGAGTGGATTTGCACTAAGGTCATGGCAAGAGAGATTTGTTGAAAGTGGTAAAGGATTATTCCAAAAGCTATAGAGTATTTTCAAAGAAATTTTCAAAAGACATTTTTCCCAAGTGAAAAGTATTTTGGCTTGAATCCAAAATAAAAGCAAGAACCTCCAAGACCAAAAACAAGTCTTGGGTGAATCCAAATAAAACTCTTGCCATAAAAAAATATTTTGAAAGGGAGGGTTCTTTTGAAGAAAAATTTAAATCACCTCCCTCAAGTCAAATAATTTTTTTTGAAAAATCCAAATAAAATTTTGGGTGTAACAATATCAAAGTAAACCAACCACCATCTCAGTACCTCTTAACAGAACCATTTGCCTCTTATTTCTATAGATCTATTAGTGGCCATGGCTCTTAGTTATTTTGCATGCCATTTGGAGTTAACTTGGCATGTAAGTGTTGTTCACTATTGTCAGTGCCTTGATAAATATTTAGTTTCATGTGTAAACTTGTTGAGATATTAACATTAGAAGCTTACACCAGCCAGGTCGACGAGCGGTGGCTCCGCGCCATGGATATAGTTTGTTGGTGATGCTAATTTTTGTTGGATTTATATGGCCTCAAAAATGCTGCTGCTATAATACTTGAGTTCTGCAATGTATGTTCTATTATGTTGTCACTTATAGGTCAACTTGATTAGACTTTCATTTGACACATTTCTATTTGGATTAATTTGTAGCAACCTCATGTTTATTGTTGTTTTATACTAGATACTTTGTTGTTCTCATTTGTAGACACAATAAGATTCAAGGATTTTAGAAAGCATGTAATTTGTTTTTTAAGTTTCTTCTACAATCTATTCATATCTACAAATGTCTAATATTGTTGTGAATATGGTAGGTATGATTGGGTAGCAGGATACTTTGATGATGTCCATCACAATCCGCCATGACATATAGTTGCCATCAGGAGAGTCGACGACAAGAACACGAGTGACAACCTTAGTAGTTTATATATTTTGTTGAAGATTTAACCAGTTCAGTTTATATGTTTTGTTGATGTAAATTGGATTTAACCAGTTCCTAATCCTTTCTGTGTGATATATTGTGTCAATATATGTTGTATATAATCATTTCATGGAGGATATGATAAATTGCTTTGGAAATATTGTACTTTGGAAATATTTGTGTAATGTATGGTACTTCGGAAATATTGTTCTGGTCCAAAATTCGCATTATGGATCGAAAGAGATGTATGGGATCAAATTTAAATTGATCCTAAATCAATGACGGTTCCTGTGACATAAAATAGTGTCTACGTAGGTAGCCACACCATTCCACGTGGCATTGGTCCATGACGGTCTATTCCGTCACAGCCTAGTTTGGGCTTGGGCGGGCTTGAGGCATTTCCATGACGGCCAAGAACCGTCATGGAAGCTACGATGTCAAATTATGACGCGATATACATGACGGATTTTAAGTCCGTCATGGATGGGCACGCATGACAGTTTTTGGCTGATCTGTGAGAGCTAAGGACCGTCACGTATTAACAGATTTCTTGTAGTGTAATCCGCAAATGCATTGTCATCAATCACCAAAACCACATAGGGAGAAATATGCCTTTACAATAGAGATGTTCACCATTGATGACTACCCCATCTCACGTGATGATCGGACGTGGGTTAGTTGATATGGATCATGTATCACTTGGACAACTTGAGGGATGTTGATTTAAGTGGGAGTTCATTAGAAATTTGATTAATTGAACTTAATTTATCATGAACTTAGTCCTAATAGTATTTGCAAAACTATGTTGTAGATCAATAGCTCGCGATATAGCTCCCTTATTTTTTGATATGTACATAGAGAAAAATAAGTTGAAAGATGATAGTAGCAATGATGCAGACTGGGTCCGTGATCTGAGGATTATCCTCATTACTGCACAAAAGAATTATGTCCTTGATGCACCGCTAGGCAACAGACCTATTGCAGGAGCAGATGCAGACGTTATGAACATTTGGCAAGCTCGATATGATGACTACTTCATAGTTTAGTGCACCATGCTTTACAGCTTAGAATCGGGATTTCAAAAACGTTTTGAATGCCACAGAGCATATGAGATGTTCCAAGAGCTGGAATTGGTATTTCAGACTCATGCCCGTGTCGGGGGGTATGAGACCTCTGACAAGTACTTGGCCTACACGATGGAGGAGAATAGCTCAGCCAGTGAGCATGTGCTCAGAATGTCTGGGTACTACAGTCGCTTGAATCAAGTGGGAGTTAATCTTCCAGATAAGATATTGATTGACAAAGTTCTGTAGTCACTATCACCAAGCTACTAGAACTTCGTGATGAACTATAATATGCAAGGGATGACGAAAATGACTCCCGAGCTCTTCGCGATGCTGAAATCAGCGAAGGTAGAAATCAACAAAGAGCATCAAGTATTGATGGTTAAAAAGACCACTAGTTTCAATAAAAAGGGCAAGGGAAATAAAGGGAACTTCAAGAAGAATGGCAAGCAAGTTGCCACTCCTGTGAAGAAGCCCAAAGCTGGACCCAAGCCTGAAACTGAGTGCCTCTACTGCAAAGGAAATGGTCACTGAAAGCGAAACTGCCCCAAATACTTGGCGGATAAGAAGGATGACAAAGTGAACAAAGGTATATTTGATATACATGTTATTGATGTGTACTTTACTAGTGTTCATAGTAGCCCTTGGGTATTTGATACCGGTTCAGTTGCTAAGATTAGTAACTACAGGAGTTGCAAAATGAACAGAGACTAGTTAAGGGCGAGGTGACGATGTGTGTTGGAAGTGATTCCAAGGTTGATAAGATCACCATCGCACACTCCCTTTACCTTCGGGATTAGTGTTGAACCTAAATAAATAAATGTTATTTGGTGTTTGCGTTGAGCATGAAAATGATTGGATCATGTTTATTGCAATGCGGTTATTCATTTAAGTCATAGAATAATTGTTGTTCTGTTTACATGAATAAAACCTTCTATGGTCATACACCCAATATAAATGGTTCATTGAATCTCGATCGTAGTGATACACATATTCATAATATTGATGCCAAAAGATGCAAAGTTGATAATGATAGTGCAACATACTTGTAGCACTGCCATTTAGGTCATATTGGTGTAAAGCGCATGAAGAAACTCCATGCAGATGGGCTTTTGGAATCACTTGATTATGAATCATTTGATACTTGCGAACCATGCCTCATGGGTAAGATGACTAAAACCCCGTTCTCCGGAACAATGGAGTGAGCTAATGACTTATTGGAAATAATACATACTGATGTATGTGGTCCGATGAGTATTGAAGCACACAGCGGGTATCAATATTTTCTGGCCTTCACAGATGATTTAAGCAGATATGGGTATATCTACTTAATGAAACACAAGTCTGAAACATTTGAAAAGTTCAAAGAATTTCATAGTAAAGTGGAGAATCATCGTAACAAGAAAATAAAGTTTTCACGATCTGATCGCGGATGCAAATATTTGAGTTACGAGTTTGGCCTTCATATAAAACAATGTGGAGTAGTTTCACAGCTCACGCCACCTGGAACACCACAGTGTAATGGTGTGTTCGAATGTCGTGACCGTACTTTATTAGATATGGTGCGTTCTATGCTGTCTCTTACCGATTTGCCACTATCATTTTGGGGGTCTGCATTAGAGACAGCCGCATTCACGTTAAATAGGGCACCGTCTAAATCCATTGAGATGACACCGTATGAACTATTGTTTGGCAAGAAACCTAAGCTGTCATTTCTTAAAGTTTGGGGTTGCGACACTTATGTCAAAAGGCTTCAGCCAGATAAGCTCGAACCCAAATCGGAGAAGTGCGTCTTCATAGGATACCCTAAGGAAACAATTGGGTACACCTTCTAAACCAAATATCCAAAAGGCAAGATCTTTGTTGCTAAGAATGGATCCTTTCTAGAGAAGGAGTTTCTCTCGAAAGAAGTGAGTGGGAGGAAAGTAGAACTTGATGAGGTAGTTGTACCTTCTCTCGAATTGGAGAGTAGACATCAGAGAAATATGTTCCCGTGATGCTTACACCAAACTAGAGAGGAAGCTAATGATGATGATCATGAAACTTCGGATCAAGTTACTACTGGACTTCGTAGGTCAAACAGAGCACGTTCCGCACCAGAGTGGTACGGTAATCCTGTCCTAGAAGTCATGTTATTAGACCATGGCGAACCTATGAACTATGAAGAAGCTATGATGAGCCTAGATTCCGAAAGATGGCTTGAGGCCATGAAATCTGAGATAGGATCTACTCCCTCCATTCCTAAATATAGGTCTTTCTAGAGATTTCAACAAATGACTACATACGGAACAAAATGAGTGAATCTACACTCTAAAATATGTCTATATACATCCGTATGTGATAGTCCATTTGAAATCTCTACAAAGACTTATATTTCGGAACGGAGGGAGTATGTATGAGAACAAAGTGTGGACTTTGGTGGACTTGCCCGATGATCGGCAAGCCATAGAGAATAAATGGATCTTCAAGAAGAAGACTGACGCTGATAGTAATGTTACTATCTATAAAGCTTGACTCATCGCAAAAGGTTTTCGACAAGTTCAAGGGGTTGACTATGATGAGACTTTCTCACCTGTAGCGATTCTTAAGTCTATTCGAATCATGTTAGAAATTGTCGCATTTTATGAAATCTGGCAAATGGATGTCAAAACTGCAATCCTTAATGGATTTCTTAAAGAAGAGTTGTATATGATGCAATCAGAAGGTTTTGTCAAACCTAAAGGTGCTAGCAAAGTGTGCAAGCTCCAGTGATCCATCTATGGACTAGTGCAAGCATCTCGGAGTTGGAATATACGCTTTGATGAGGTGATCAAAGCATATGGTTTTATACAGACTTACGGTGAAGCCTGTATTTACAAGAAAGTGAGTGGGAGCTCTGTAGCATTTCTGATATTATATGTGGATGACATATTGTTGATTGGAAATGATATAGAATTTCTGGATAGCATAAAAGGATACTTGAATAAGAGTTTTTCAATAAAAGACCTTGGTAAAGCTACTTATGTATTAGGCATCAAGATCTATATAGATAGATCTTGACGCTTAATAGGACTTTCACAAAGCACATACCTTGTCAAAGTTTTGAAGAAGTTCAAAATGGATCAGTCAAAGAAAGGGTTCTTGCCTGCATTGCAAGGTATGGAGTTGAGTAAGACTCAAAACCCGACCACGGCAGAAGATAGAGAGAGAATGAAAGTCATTCCCTATGCCTCAGCCATAGGTTCTATAAAGTATGCCATGCTGTGTACCAGACCTGTTGTGTGCCTTGCCATGAGTTTGGCAAGGGATTACAATAGTGATCCAGGAGTAGATCACTGGACAGCGGTCAAAATTATCCTTAAAGAGGACTAAGGAAATGTTTCTCGGTTATAGAGGTGATAAAGAGTTCGTCGTATAGGGTTATGTCAACGCAATCTTTGACACCAATCCAGATGACTCTGAGTCTCAATCTGGATACATATTGAAAGTGGGAGCAATTAGCTAGAGTAGCTCCATGTAGAGCATTGTAGACATAGAAAATTTTCAAAATACATACGGCTCTGAATGTGGCAGACCCGTTGACTAAACTTCTCTCACAAGCAAAACATGATCACACCTTAGTACTCTTTGGGTATTAATCACATGGCGATGTGAACTAGATTATTGACTCTAGTAAACCTTTTGGGTGTTGGTCACATGGCAATGTGAACTATGGGTGTTAATCACATGAAGATGTGAACTATTGGTGTTAAATCACATGGCGATGTGAACTAGATTATTGACTCTAGTGCAAGTGGGAGACTGAAGGAAATATGCCCTAGAGGCAATAATAAAGTTGTTATTTTATATTTCCTTATTCATGATAAAGGTTTATTATTCATGCTAGAATTGTATTGATCGGAAACTTAAATACATGTGTGAATACATAAACAAGTACCGTGTCCCTAGTAAGCCTCTACTAGACTAGCTCGTTGATCAAAGATGGTTAAGGTTTCCTAACCATGGACATGTGTTTGAAGGAAATATGCCCTAGAGGCAATAATAAAGTATTATATATTTCCTTATATCATGATAAATGTTTATTATTCATGCTAGAATTGTATTAATCGGAAACATAATACATGTGTGAATACATAGACAAACAGAGTGTCACTAGTATGCCTCTACTTGACTAGCTCGTTAATCAAAGATGGTTATGTTTCCTAGCCATAGACATGAGTTGTCATTTGATTAACGGGATCACCTCATTAGGAGAATGACGTGATTGACTTGACCCGTTCCGTTAGCTTAGCACCCGATCGTTTAGTATGTTGCTATTGCTTTCTTCATGACTTATACATGTTCCTATGACTATGAGATTATGCAACTCCCGTTTACCGGAGGAGCACTTTGTGTGCTACCAAACGTCACAACGTAAATGGGTGATTATAAAAGTGATCTACAGGTGTCTCCAAAGGTACTTGTTGGGTTGGCGTATTTCGAGATTAGGATTTGTCACTCCGATTGTCGGAGAGGTATCTCTGGGCCCACTCGGTAATGCACATCACTATAAGCCTTGCAAGCATTGTGACTAATGAGTTAGTTGCGGGATGATGTGTTACGGAACGAGTAAAGAGACTTGCCGGTAACGAGATTGAACTAGGTATCGAGATACCGACGATCAAATCTCGGGCAAGTAACATACCGGTGACAAAGGGAACAACGTATGTTGTTATGCGGTCTGACCGATAAAGATCTTCGTAGAATATGTGGGAGCCAATATGGGCATCCAGGTCCCGCTATTGGTTATTGACCGGAGACGTGTCTCGGTCATGTCTACGTAGTTCTCGAACCCGTAGGGTCCGCACGCTTAAAGTTACGATGACAGTTTTATTATGAGTTTATGTATGTTGATGTACCGAAGGAGTTCAGAGTCCCGGATGAGATCGGGGATATGACGAGGAGTCTCGAAATGGTCGAGACGTAAAAATCGATATATTGGACGACTATATTCGGACTTCGGAAAGGTTCCGAGTGATTCGGTTATTTTTCGGAGTACCGGAGAGTTACGGGAATACGTATTGGGCCTTATTGGGCCATACGGGAAAGAAGGAAAAGGGCCTCAAGGATGGCCGCACCCCTCCCCTTGGTCTGGTCCGAATTGGACTTGGGAAGGGGGGCACCCCCTTCCTTCCTTCTCTTTTTCCCTTCCTCTTTTCCTATTCCATATGGGAGGTGGAATCCTACTAGGACTAGGGAGTCCTAGTAGGACTCCACACTTGGTGCGCCCCCTCCTAGGGCCGGCCTCCTCCTCCCTTGCTCCTTTATATACGGGGGCAGGGGGGCACCCCAGAGACACAACAGTTGATCCTTGAGATCTCTTAGCCGTGTGCGGTGCCCCCCTCCACCATATTACACCTCGATAATATCGTTGCGGAGCTTAGGCGAAGCCCTGCGTCGGTGGAACATCATCATCGTCACCACGCCGTCGTGCTGACGAAACTCTCCCTCAACACTCGGCTGGATCGGAGTTCGAGGGACGTCATCGAGCTGAACATGTGTAGAACTCGAAGGTGCCGTACGTTCGGTACTTGATCGGTCGGATCGTGAAGACGTACGACTACATCAACCGCGTTGTGATAACGTTTCCGCTATCGGTCTACGAGGGTACGTGGACAACACTCTCCCCTCTCGTTGCTATGCATCACCATGATCTTGCGTGTGCGTAGGAATTTTTTTGAAATTACTACGTTCCCCAACAGTGGCATCCGAGCCTGGTTTTATGCGTTGATGCTATGCACGAGTAGAACACAAGTGAGTTGTGGGCGATATAAGTCATACTGCTTACCAGCATGTCATACTTTGGTTCAGCGGTATTGTGAGATGAAGCGGCCCGGACCGACATTACGCGTACGCTTACGCGAGACTGGTTTCACCGTTGCGAGCACTCGTTGCTTAAAGGTGACCGGCGGGTGTCTGTCTCTCTCACTTTAGTTGAACCGAGTGTGGCTACGCCCGGTCCTTGCGAAGGTTAAAACGGCACCAACTTGACAAACTATCGTTGTGGTTTTGATGCGTAGGTAAGAACGGTTCTTGCTAAGCCCGTAGCAGCCACGTAAAACTTGCAACAACAAAGTAGAGGACGTCTAACTTCTTTTTGCAGGGCATGTTGTGATGTGATATGGTTAAGACATGATGTGATATAATTTGTTGTATGAGATGATCATGTTTTGTAACCGAGTTATCGGCAACTGGCAGGAGCCATATGGTTGTCGTTTTATTGTATGCAATGCAATCACCATGTAATAGTTTTACTTTATCACTAAGCGGTAGTGATAGTCGTAAAAGCAATTAGTTGGCGAGACGACGACGATACTACGATGGAGATCAAGGTGTCGCGCCGGTGACGATGGTGATCATGACGATGCTTTGGAGATGGAGATCACAAGCACGGTGCTTCGGAGATGGAGATCACAAGCACAAGATGATGATGGCCATATCATATCACTTATATTGATTGCATGTGATGTTAATCCTTTATGCATCTTATCTTGCTTTGTTTGACGGTAGCATTATAAGATGATCCTTCACTAAATTATCAAAGTATAAGTGTTCTCCCTGAGTATGCACCGTTGCGAAAGTTCTTCGTGCTGAGACACCACGTGATGATCGGGTGTGATAGGCTCTATGTTCAAATACAACGGGTGCAAAACAGTTGCACACGCGGAATACTCGGGTTAAACTTGACGAGCCTAGCATATAACAGATATGGCCTCGGAACACGGAGACCGAAAGGTCGAGCGTGAATCATATAGTAGATATGGTCAACATAGTGATGTTCACCGTTGAAACTACTCCATCTCAAGTCATGATCGCACATGGTTTAGTTGATATGGATCACGTGATCACTTAGAGGATTAGAGGGATGTCTATCTAAGTGGGAGTTCTTAAGTAATATGATTAATTGAACTTAAATTTATCATGAACTTAGTCCTGATAGTATTTTGCAAATTATGTTGTAGATCAATAGCTCGCGTTGTTGCTTCCCTGTTTTATTTTTGATATGTTCCTAGAGAAAATTATGTTGAAAGATGTTAGTAGCAAAGATGCGGATTGGATCAGTGATCTGAGGATTATCCTCATTGCTGCACAGAAAAATTATGTCCTTGATGCACCGCTAGGTGACAGACCTATTGCAGGAGCAGATGCAGACGTTATGAACGTTTGGTTAGCTCAATATGATGACTACTTGATAGTTTAGTGCACCATGCTTAACGGCTTAGAATCGGGACTTCAAAAACGTTTTGAACATCATGGACCATATGAGATGTTCCAGGAGTTGAAGTTAATATTTCAAGAAAATACCCGAGTTGAGAGATATGAAGTCTCCAACAAGTTCTATAGCTAAAAGATGGAGGAGAATCGCTCAACTAGTGAGCATGTGCTCAGATTGTCTGGGTACTACAATCGCTTGAATCAAGTGGGAGTTAATCTTCCAGATAAAATAGTGATTGACAGAATTCTCTAGTCACCATCACCAAGTTAGTAGAACTTCGTGATGAACTATAGTATGCAAGGGATGACGAAAGTAATTCCCGAGCTCTTCGTGATGCTGAAATCGACGAAGGTAGAAATCAAGAAAAACATCAAGTGTTGATGGTTGACGAGACCCCTAGTTTCAAGAAAAGGGCAAAGGGAAGAAGGGGAACTTCAAGAAGAACGGCAAGCATGTTGCTGCTTAAGTGAAGAAGCCTAAGTCTGGTCCTAAGCCTGAGACTAAGTGCTTCTACTGCAAAGGGACTGGTCACTAGAAGCGGAACTACCCAAACTATTTGGTGGATAAGAAGGATGGCAAAGTGAACAAAGGTATATTTGATATACAGATTATTGATGTGTACTTTACTAGTGTTTACAGCAACCCCTCGGTAATTGATACTGGTTCAGTTGCTAAGAGTAGTAACTCGAAACGGGAGTTGCAGAATAAACAGAGACTAGTAAAAGTGAACAAAGGTATATTTGATATACAGATTATTGATGTGTACTTTACTAGTGTTTATAGCAACCCCTCGGTAATTGATACTGGTTCAGTTGCTAAAGAGTAGTAACTCGAAAACGGGAGTTGCAGAATAAACAGAGACTAGTAAAAGGCGAGGTGACGATGTGTGTTGGAAGTAGTTCCAAGATTGATATGATCATCATCGCACACTCCCTGTACTTTCGGGATTAGTGTTGAAACTAAATAAGTGTTATTTGGTGTTTGCGTTGAGCATGAATATGATTTGATCATGTTTATTGCAATACGGTTATTCATTTAAATTAGAGAACAATTGTTGTTCTGTTTACATGAATAAAACCTTCTATGGTCATACACACCAACGAAAATGGTTTGTTGGATCTCGATCGTAGTGATACACATATTCATAATATTGAAGCCAAAAGATGCAAAGTTAATAATGATAGTGCAATTTATTTGTGGCACTGCCGTTTAGGTCATATTGGTGTAAAGCGCATGAAGAAACTCCATACTGATGGGATTTTGGAATCACTTGATTATGAATCACTTGATGCTTGCGAACCGTGCCTCATGGGCAAGATGACTAAAACGCCGTTCTCCGGAACTATGGAGAGAGCAACAGATTTGTTGGAAATCATACATACAGATGTATGTGGTCCGATGAATATTGAGGCTCGTAGCAGGTATCATTATTTTCTGACCTTCACAGATGATTTGAGCAGATATGGGTATATCTACTTAATGAAACAAGAGTCTGAAACATTTGAAAAGTTCATATAATTTCAGAGTGAAGCAGAAAATCATCGTAACAAGAAAATAAAGTTTCTACGATCTGATCGTGGAGAAGAGTATTTAAGTTACGAGTTTGGCCTTCAGTTAAAACAATGTGGAATAGTTTCACAAATTCATGCCACCTGGAACACCACAGCATAATGGTGTGTCCGAACGTCATAACCGTACTTTATTGGGTATAGTGCAATCTATGATGTCTCTTACCAATTTACCACTAATCGTTTTGGGGGTTATGCATTAGAGACAGCTGCATTCATGTTAAATAGGGCACCATCAAAATCCGTTGAGACGACGCCTTATGAACTGTGGTTTGGCAAGAAACCAAAGTTGTCGTTTCTTAAAATTTTGGGGTTGCGATGCTTATGTGAAAAAGTTTCATCCTGATAAGCTCAAACCCAAATCGGAGAAATGTGTCTTCATAGGATACCCAAAGGAGACAGTTGGGTACACCTTCTATCACAGATCCGAAGGCAAGACATTCATTGCTAAGTATGGATCCTTTCTAGAGAAGGAGTTTCTCTCGAAAGATGTGAGTGGGATGAAAGTAGAACTTGATGAGGTAACTGTACCTGCTCCCTTATTGGATCACGGAAATCTGTTCCTATGACTTCTACACCAATTAGTGAGGAAGTTAATGATGATGATCATGTAACTTCAGATCAAGTTACTACCAAACCTCGTAGGTAAACCAGAGTAAGATCCGCACCAGAGTGGTACGGTAATCCTGTTCTGGAGGTTATGTTACTAGACCATGACGAACCTATGAACTATGAAGAAGCGATGGTGAGCCCAGATTCCACAAAATGGCTTGAGGCCATGAAATCTGAGATGAGATCCATGTATGAAGAACAAAGTATGGACTTTGATTGACTTGCCCAATGATCGGCGAGCCATTGAGATTAAATGGATCTTCAAGAGGAAGACGGATGCTGATAGTAGTGTCACTATCTACAAAGCTAGAATTGTCGCAAAAAGGTTTTCGACAAGTTCAAGATGTAGACTACGATGAGAGTTTCTCACTCGTATCTATGCTTAGCTCTGTCTGAATCATGTTAGTAATTGCCGCATTTTATGAAATCTGGCAAATGGTTAAACAAAACTACATTCCTTAATGGATTTATTAAAGAAGAGTTGTATATGATGCAACCAGAAGATTTTGTCAATCCTGAAGGTGCTAACAAAATATGCAAGCTCCAGCGATCCATCTATGGACTGGTGCAAGCATCTCGGAGTTGGAATATACACTTTGATAAGTTGATAAAAGGATATAGTGTTATACAGACTTGCGGTGAAGCCTGTATTTACAAGAAAGTGAGTGGGAGCACTACAGCATTTCTGATAAATATATGTGAATGACATATTGTTGATCGGAAATAATGTAGAATTATTCGGCAAAGCATAAAGGGGTGTTTGAAAGGAGTTTTTCAAAGAAAGACCTCGGTGAAGCTGCTTACATATTGAGCATCAAGATCTATAGAGATAGATCAAGACGCTTGATAAGTTTTTTTTCAATGAGTACATACCTTAACAAGATTTTGAAATAGTTCAAAATAGAACAGCCAAAGAAAGAGTTCTTGCCTATGTTACAAGGTGTGAAATTGAGTAAGACTCAAAGCCCGACCACGGCAGAAGATAGAAAGAGAATGAAAGTCATTCTCTATGCCTTGGCCATAGGTTCTATAAAGTATGCCATGCTGTGTACCAGATCTATTGTATACCCTACACTGATTTTGGCAAGGGAGTACAATAGTGATCTAGGAGTAGATCACTGAACATCGGTCAAAATTATCCTTAGTGGAATAAGGATATGTTTCTCAATTATGGAAGTGACAAAAGGTTCGTCGTAAAGGGTTACGTCGATATAAGTTTTGACACTAAATCTAGATGACTCTAAGTCTCGGTCTAAATACATATTGAAAGTGGGAGCAATTAGCTAGAGTAGCTCCGTGCAGAGCATTGTAGACATAGATATTTGCAAAATACTTACGGATCTGAATGTGACAGACCCGTTGACTAAAATTATCTCACAATCAAAACATGATCACACCTTAGTACTTTTTGGGTGTTAATCACATAGCGATGTGAACTAGATTATTGACTCTAGTAAACCCTTTGAGTGTTGATCACATAGAGATGTGAACTATGGGTGTTAATCACATGGTGATGTGAATTATTGATGTTAAATCACATGGCAATGTGAACTAGATTATTGACTCTAGTGCAAGTGGAAGACTGAAGAAATATGCCCTAGAGGCAATAATAAAGTATTATATATTTCCTTATATCATGATAAATGTTTATTATTCATGCTAGAATTGTATTAACCGGAAACATAATACATGTGTGAATACATAGACAAACAGAGTGTCACTAGTATGCCTCTACTTGACTAGCTCGTTAATCAAAGATGGTTATGTTTCCTAGCCATAGACATGAGTTGTCATTTGATTAACGGGATCACCTCATTAGGAGAATGACGTGATGGACTTGACCCGTTCCGTTAGCTTAGCACCCGATCGTTTAGTATGTTGCTATTGCTTTCTTCATGACTTATACATGGTCCTATGACTATGAGATTATGCAACTCCCGTTTACCGGAGGAGCACTTTGTGTGCTACCAAACGTCACAACGTAAATGGGTGATTATAAAGGTGATCTACAGGTGTCTCCAAAGGTACTTGTTGGGTTGGCGTATTTCGAGATTAGGATTTGTCACTCCGATTGTCGGAGAGGTATCTCTGGGCCCACTCGGTAATGCACATCACTATAAGCCTTGCAAGCATTGTGACTAATGAGTTAGTTGCGGGATGATGTGTTACGGAACGAGTAAAGAGACTTGCCGGTAACGAGATTGAACTAGGTATCGAGATACCGACGATCAAATCTCGGGCAAGTAACATACCGGTGACAAAGGGAACAACGTATGTTGTTATGCGGTCTGACCGATAAAGATCTTCGTAGAATATGTGGGAGCCAATATGGGCATCCAGGTCCCGCTATTGGTTATTGACCGGAGACGTGTCTCGGTCATGTCTACGTAGTTCTCGAACCCGTAGGGTCCGCACGCTTAAAGTTACGATGACAGTTTTATTATGAGTTTATGTATGTTGATGTACCGAAGGAGTTCGGTGTCCCGGATGAGATCGGGGATATGACGAGGAGTCTCGAAATGGTCGAGACGTAAAAATCGATATATTGGACGACTATATTCGGACTTCGGAAAGGTTACGAGTGATTCGGGTATTTTTCGGAGTACCGGAGAGTTACGGGAATACGTATTGGGCCTTATTGGGCCATACGGGAAAGAAGGAAAAGGGCCTCAAGGGTGGCCGCACCCCTCCCCTTGGTCTGGTCCGAATTGGACTAGGGAAGGGGGGCACCCCCTTCCTTCCTTCTCTTTTTCCTTCCTCTTTTCCTATTCCATATGGGAGGTGGAATCCTACTAGGACTAGGGAGTCCTAGTAGGACTCCACACTTGGTGCGCCCCCTCCTAGGGCCGGCCTCCTCCTCCCTTGCTCCTTTATATACGGGGGCAGGGGGGCACCCCAGAGACACAACAATTGATCCTTGAGATCTCTTAGCCGTGTGCGGTGCCCCCCTCCACCATATTACACCTCGATAATACCATTGCGGAGCTTAGGCGAAGCCCTGCGTCGGTGGAACATCATCATCGTCACCACGCCGTCGTGCTGACGAAACTCTCCCTCAACACTTGGCTGGATCGGAGTTCGAGGGACGTCATCGAGCTTAACGTGTGTAGAACTCGGAGGTGTCGTACGTTCGGTACTTGATCGGTCGGATCGTGAAGACGTACGACTACATCAACCGCGTTGTGATAACGCTTCCGCTATTGGTCTACGAGGGTACGTGGACAACACTCTCCCCTCTCGTTGCTATGCATCACCATGATCTTGCGTGTGCGTAGGAATTTTTTTGCAATTACTACGTTCCCCAACAGTGTTGTCATTTGATAACGGGATCACATCATTAGGAGAATGATTTGATGGACAAGACCCACCAGTTAGCTTAGCATAATGATCGTTAGTTTATTGCTATTGCTTTCTTCATGTCAAATACTTATTCCTTCAAATATGAGATTATGCAACTCCCGGATACCGGAGGAATGCCTTGTGTGCTATCAAACGTCACAACATAACTGGGTGATTATAAAGATGCTCTACAGGTATCTTCGAAGGTGTTTGTTGAGTTGGCATAGATCGAGATTAGGATTTGTCACTCCGAGTATCGGAGAGGTATCTTTGGGCCCTCTCGGTAATACACATCATAAGCTTGCAAGCAAACGACTAAGGAGTTAGTCACGAGGTGATGTATTACGGAACGAGTAAAGAGACTTGCCGGTAACGAGATTGAACTAGGTATGAAGATACCTACGATCGAAGCTCGGGCAAGTAACATACCGATGGACAAAGGGAATTATGTATGTTGTCATAACGGTTCGACCGATAAAGATCTTCATAGAATATGTAGGAGCCAACATGAGCATCCAGGTTCTGCTATTGGTTATTGACCTGATAGGTGTCTCGGTCATGTCTACATAGTTCTCGAACCTGTAGGGTCCGCACGCTTAACGTTCGTTGACGATATAGTATTATATGAGTTATGTGATTTGGTGACCGAATGTTGTTCGGAGTCCCGGATGAGATCACGGACATGACGAGGAGTCTCGAAATGGCCGAGAGGTAAAGATTGATATATAGGACGATGGTATTCGGACACCGGAAGTGTTCCGGAGGGTAACAGGTACTTATCGGGTCACCGGAAAGGAGTTTTGGGCACCCCCGACAAAGATATGGTCCTTATGGGCCAAGTGAGGGAACACACCAGCCCTGGTGCGCCCCAATAGTGGCCAGCCCTATGAGGAGGAGAAGGAAAGAGGGGAGGGCAAGGAAAGTGTGGATTAGGATTCCTACTTCCTTCCCTCTCCCCCCTCTTTCCTTCCCCCTCGGTTATATATGGCAGGGGGCGCGTGGCTTGGGAGGGACTCCAAGTAGGGTTCCTCCTACTTGGGCGCCTCCTATGGCTGCTCCTCCCTCCCTCCCACCTATATATGTGAGAAGGGGGGCGCCTAGCACATAACAGACAGTTGCCTAGCCGTGTGCGGCGCCGCCCCTCCACAGTTTACACGCTCGGTCATATCTTTGTGGTGCTTAGGCGAAGCTCTGCGAGGATCACTTCACCATCACCGTCACCACGCCGTCGTGCTAACGGAACTCATCTACTACCTCGAAGTCTTGTTGGATCAAGAAGGCGATGGACGTCACCGAGCTGAACGTGTGCAGAACTCGGAGGTGCCGTGTGTTCGGTACTTGATCGGTCGGAGCTAGAAGAAGTTCGACTACATCAACCGCGTTGTCAAACGCTTCCGCTTACGGTCTACGAGGGTACGTAGACACACTCTCCCCCTTGTTGCTATGCATCTCCTTGGATAGATCATTGCGTGTGCGTAGAAATTTTTTGTTTTCCATGCATCGTTTCCCAACAGTTTTTCCCACCTAGCCCCCGTCCCGGTGATGCTTCTAGCATCATTGGAGGGCGTGTGGAGGTTTGTCTCAGGATCTTGTGGGATCCGATCAATGTTTGTCTTTGGTGGACCGCCGGGATCCAGTCTTCGTTTGTCTACGTATGTGTGTGTGCGAGTTGGATCCTTCCGATCTACGCTTCTCTTCATCGGCAACAGTTGATGTTCTGGTGCGCTGGTCCTATGGGGCATTAGTACGACGACTTCCCGACTGTTTGCTATAACAATGCTTGTCCGGCTTCAATAAGGGAGGGGTGATGACGGTAGTGCGCCGTCAGCGTGCTCTAGTTCTTGTAGTCGTCGCAAGGTGGTCTATGGATCTGGATGCAATTTCTTATTTCATGTATTCTTTGTACTATCTTGACAGTTGATAAATGGATCGAGAGTTTTCTCGGAAAAAATAAACACTATGGGTTTAAAATTTCTGTAAAAATTCATATGACATGGCATACCAATATTAGTACCTTTTTGTATTTTAAATTCCTACAATTGAAGGAAGGCTCCCGACCGATTGAACTGTTTTTGGTCCCGGAAACAAGCGGCGGCGGCAGTCGAGGAGATTAATTAGGGAATCCCGGCCCAGCCTGGGTCCGGGCCTCCGGGGGTTCTGACTCGCCTCTCCGCCCCAGGAGCCCGTACTGTTCTTCTTCGGTTAAAAAAAACAATGTATACTCCTTCCAAAATGTGACGACGAGACGCTTCTGTGTCACTGTGTATGTAGTGATCTGTGCACAAAATTAATACAGCTTTGATCGGGGCCTTGATCGGACGCAGCTTTGATCAGAGGAGAATCTGGAACTACAAAAAGGAAAAAACAAGTTCAGTGGTGGAGTACCCGTCACTCTGTGTCAAGTAGCAGCAGCTTCCAAGTAGTACTAGAAGCAAACGCGCGCGTTGCTGCGTCGTTGGGTATTATCGGTTTAGTTTATGTCACATTTTCCTTTTGGCGCACTCTTTTTTTTCTCAAGTTATTTCCAATAAACTGAATCACCATGGGCCATGAACTGTATGTTCAGTGATCTTCCATATGATTGAGAAAGTGATGCAAATACTTAATGCATCGGAGAAAATATATGAGGAAGGAGCACTAGACTTTCTATTCCACCCAATGAACAATACGTGATTTATGAAAATATTTCAATAGATAAACTGCACGTGGAACACTCGATATATCCATCTCTTGTTCACACTTGTGTCACATTGTCCACTTCACAGGCCCAACCAGCTAGGCCGAGACCGATTCTGCTGTAGAAATCATATTGGCGAGCATACTTTCTCAGTCCAATTTAAAAAGAAAAGTTTAAAAGGAGTTCTGAAAAGAAGATTTCCAAAAAAAAGACTGAGGATTTCTTCTTCTTGGCATGGGCGTGATGCATGACCTCTAAATACTTCAGAAATGTTATATGCTAGTTTGAATACAAATTTACATTGATATGATTTATCAAAAAAAAAACTGATCAGTATATCATGTAAAATTAGTCAAATATAGACCAGAATATGCAAAACTATGCGAGAACATAAATCCACAACAATGTTTACCCGTAAGAATCATAAGACGCAAAATTATATTTAGGAAGTCTGCAGAATCAACATGAGAACAGCTGAAGGGTTACTTGAGCTTGGAACATTATTGAAACCTGAAGCATGTTAAGGCTAAAAAGAAAATTATGGAAGGATAATAATTACTAATGAATGATGAATTCAGTTCTGACAAGACTTACATGCTACCATCTTTTACCTAAAATGGTAGGGACATGCAATGTTCACAAGAACACTATTTGGCTCAGAAAATTTACAATACCTTACAGAATAAGTTGAATGCCAATTCAGACTGGTACAGACTGTAAATAAAATATACAAAGCTAATTGAACTACACATATAATTCTTTGAGTAACCGGTTAGTATGGATTGAGCATAGAGTTCATCAATCAGCATTGTGAGCATGGTTAAAAGAAGAAACTTGTTCACCGGATATTAATGGATAACATCTGTATACTATAACGGAAAAAACAAGGGATTGGCTAGTTCAGAATGTCATCATGGAATAACCAATAATCCTAAATCCTACTTAGCTTCAGCAAACATTACATAATAATTAATCGGATATATATTAAACCAAAAGAAAGGAGATGGAGAGATTGAAAACATCTTGGCAACCCACATTGGCTTTCGGAATTTCACATCAAAGTGAACAATTTGGTAAAGATAAACTTCGCCTTCTTTGTAGTAGCAAACCTGCAAGAATTCATGAGCATGCAAAGGTTAGATTGTCAGAGCACGCAGCATAAAAGAAGCAAGTTGTAGAAAACCACACTGCAATGTCGTGTACACTCCTTGTTTAACTGTTGTATCGCAGCACGAAGAGGTTCACTGTGTGATGCTCTGCCTGGAGAAAATAACGGGGACAGCTTACAGACGTTAACAGGTGACCCTCGGCTGGGCAGCAGGGTACGCCCTAGGCTGTCCTGGAGACAGCTCCAGAGCTCATGGAACACGTCAACGGCCAAGCGCGGCAAAGCACGTGTTCGGTGCTGCCTCGTCCCGGTCGGACTTGGCGCCACCGCCGCATTCTTTTGTTGGAATTCCTCGCCGTCCCGTGGAATACCTCAGCCGTACGCGCTGCCCTTGTCCTCACCCGCCTGCGCGCTCGGCTTCAGCGGCGGCTGGGGAGGTAGTTGCGGGGCTCGGGGACCATGGAGAGGCGGCTATGACGAGGCTAGCGTGCTCGTCGATCTCTGGGATATGGGCTCCAGCAGCGGCAGGCAAGCCCGCCAACATCATGAAGGCGGCCACCTCTATCAGCATGAGATCCAGTGCGTCTCGAGGATGGTAGCGTCTTGGGGAGTGAAAAATCGTGAGCAGCGGCAGGCAAGCCCGCCAACATCATGAGACCAGCCACAGTGGGAGTAACTTCGGTAGTAACATCGAGTCCAACTCAGCAATTTTGCTTATGTGGCAATGAGTTAATGAGGAGAGATGTAGTACTAGTAACTTAGCTAGTTACTGTAACATCACATGTCCCAATGCAATATGAGTCTATAACGTAATAAATGAAATTTTGCATGTTACCACACTTATGTTACTACCAACTATTGAGATAGTAACATAGAGTAGTAATATGGGCATGTTTTTTCATGTTACTACTCTATGTTACTATCCATTGTGGCTAGTCTGAAGGCGGCCACTCGTGCCCGACGAACGTGGCGGGCCCGGCCCGAAGGGGGGACAGGCAGATCAGATGGCGCGGGCCCACTCTGCCCCTGTCTCTATACTACAAAGACCGCGGACGACCGCTCCTCCAAGCGTTGGCCTGATGGGGCCCGAGCCGGTGGAGGCGACACGGACGGGTCCCGCGTCGCAGGAAGGGCCTACCCCGGTGCCGCAGGCTGCAATGATTGCGCCCCACCAGCAGATGGAGGCAGAAGGCAGCCCGACACGGGTGGGGCCAGAGGCCGCGCAGGGGCCACCCCGCGGAAATTCTGATCCACTCGCGCCTGTCCTTGCGCCTCGGACGCCACGCCACGCGTTTCTAGGCCAAGACAGGGAAGCAGGGGTGGAGACCGACGAGCAGGACAGAGATTCCGGGCCAATCATTGCGGATGGCCACCATGCAACTCCTGTTCACGTAGATGCGTCCACGTCCCATGCACAGCCATGCACTGCTATCGTTCTGGCGGATAACTTAACAGATGAGACTGGGATAGATATGGAGTTTGAAGTCGCGGAGGAGGGCTCGCTGGTGAGAGCACAGCCAGATGCTTCTGACCCTGCTGCGCTGGTTGGAATGACCCCTACAGAGGCGATTGCTTACACTAAGCTGAAGGAGTTCTGCATGAATATCGTCAAGAAGTTGGCACCACCCCTCCTAAAAGAGGTGCAGGCGTCGTCGCTGAGGCCAGAGGCTGAACCATTCACCCCAAGGCGCACCACTAGGGCAACAAAGCGTGCCGGAATAGCCAAGGCCTTCCCCGCTGAGAATGTTTTGCTGCGTGCGCTCGGACTGGCGCCTCATGACCTCGAGGTTGACGAGCAGATGGTGGAAGACCTCAAGGGATTGTTCGGCTCCCCGCTGCGTGAGCAGCACATCCGTGTGATCGCATCACTCTTTGGGAAGACGATGCCGATTGGAGGGGATCTTGGTGGGGGATGCTCGAGCTCCATGGTGGTGCACTAAACCCGGTCCTGGGTGGAGCGTGGAGGTGCTGGACTTCACCAATGGATTTTAGTCCATCCATACTTTGCTGGAACGTGAGAGGGTTAAATAACCCAGCGAAGCCGGACGCGATCCGCGAGTTTGTAGCTAGTGTGCGTGTGAACATCATTTGTCTTCAAGAGACCAAATTGGATGTAATTGACCGCTTTACAGTTATTCAATGCATCGGACCGTCCTTTGACGGCTTCGCCTACATGCCGGCCTTGGAGACTAGAGGAGGGATCCTCATTGCTTGGGACTCGACCGTGGTCGAGATGGATCATTTTAGCTTGGACCCTGACTTCATCACGGGCCAAGTACACACCAAGAATGGAGTCAGCTGGTGGATTTCGGTGGTTTATGGCCCTCAAGGCAACTTGCTCAAAACGGCCTTCCTCGAGGAGTTACACGCGCGACGTGGCCTCTGCCCGGGGCCATGGATGGTGCTTGGAGACTTCAACATGATTTTGCACGCTTCGGAGAAGAGCAACACAAACCTCAATAGAACCATGATGGCCAGATTCCGGAGTTTCATTGACACTAATGAACTGAAGGAAGTTTACATGCGCGGGCGGAGGTTCACGTGGTCGAACAAAAGGGACACGCCTACGTTGACTAAGATTGACCGAGTGCTTGTCTCCGTGGATTGGGAACTGGAATTCCCAGACTGTATCTTGCAAGCCCTGTCCTCCGGTGTTTCAGATCATGCACCCTTGCATCTCAGCACCGCGCCACTTTTTCACCCCAGGAAGAGATTTAGATTCGAGATCTATTGAACGAAGCTTGAAGGCTTTGATGATGCTGTGCGTGAGGCGTGGGTCTGCAGTGACACCATTACCGACCCCTTTCAAAAACTGGACGCTCTGTTTAGAAACGCGGCTGGCTCTTTGCAAGCATGGGGGCAGAGAACCACGGGCAACATTAAGCTCCTCATGGCAGTGGCTACATACGTGATATGTAGATTTGACAAGGCGCAGGAAGACCGCATTCTCACTGATCAGGAGATTTGGCTAAGACGTACACTCAAGTTGGCGCTTCTGGGGATGGCCTCGCTCCAACGGATGATCAAACGTCAGCGTTCGAGGATGAGGTGGATTCGGGAGGGAGACTGAAAGATCGTGGATGTCGCCTAGAGGGGGGGTGAATAGGCGCTTTAAAATAATTACGGTTTAGGCTTGAACAAATGCGGAATAAACCTAGCGGTTAATTTGACAAGCACAAAACCTACAACAACTAGGCTCACCTATGTGCACCAACGACTTATGCTAAGCAAGATAAACAACTAAGTGATAGCAAGATATATGACAAGAAACAATATGGCTATCACAAAGTAAAGTGCATAAGTAAAGGGTTCGGGTAAGAGATAACCGAGACACGCGGAGACGACGATGTATCCCGAAGTTCACACCCTTGCGGATGCTAATCTCCGTTTGGAGCGGTGTGGAGGAACAATGCTCCCCAAGAAGCCACTAGGGCCACCGTAATCTCCTCACGCCCTCGCACAATGCAAGATGCCGTGATTCCACTAAGGGACCCTTGAGGGCGGTCACCGAACCCGTACAAATGGCAACCCTTGGGGGCGGTCACCGAACCCGTACACTTTGGCAACCCTTGGGGGCGGTCACCGGAACCCGTCAAATTGCTCGGGGCGATCTCCACAATCTAATTGGAGACCCCGACGCTTGCCCGGAGCTTTACACCACAATGATTGAGCTCCGAACACCACCAACCGTCTAGGGCGCCCAAGCACCCATGAGGAACAAGCTCAAGGGCACCAAGCACCCAAGAGTAATAAGCTTCTCAACTTGTAACTTCCACGTATCACCGTGGAGAACTCAAACCGATGCACCAAATGCAATGGCAAGGGCACACGGAGTGCCCAAGTCCTTCTCTCTCAAATCCCACCGAAGCAACTAATGCTAGGGAGGAAAATGAGAGGAAGAACAAGAAGGAGAACACCAAGAACTCCAAGATCTAGATCCAATGGGTTCCCCTCACATAGAGGAGAAAGTGATTGGTGGAAATGTGGATCTAGATCTCCTCTCTCTTTTCCCTCAAAAACTAGCAAGAATCCATGGAGGGATTGAGAGTTGGCAAGCTCGAAGAAGGTCAACAATGGGGGAAGAACACGAGCTCAAGAGATAAGATTCATTGGGGAAGAAGACCTCCTTATATAGTGGGGGGAACAATCCAACCGTTACCCCCACTTCAGACCCGCAGAGAGCGGTACTACTGAAGGAAATATGCCCTAGAGGCAATAATAAAGTATTATATATTTCCTTATATCATGATAAATGTTTATTATTCATACTAGAATTGTATTAACCGGAAACATAATACATGTGTGAATATATAGACAAACAGAGTGTCACTAGTATGCCTCTACTTGACTAGCTCGTTAATCAAAGATGGTTATGTTTCCTAGCCATAGACATAAGTTGTCATTTGATTAACGAGATCACCTCATTAGGAGAATGACGTGATTGACTTGACCCATTCCGTTAGCTTAGCACTCGATCGTTTAGTATGTTGCTATTGCTTTCTTCATGACTTATACATGTTCCTATGACTATGAGATTATGCAACTCCCGTTTACCGAAGGAACACTTTGTGTGCTACCAAGCATCACAACGTAAATGGGTGATTATAAAGGTGCTCTACAGGTGTCTCCAAAGGTACTTGTTGGGTTGGCGTATTTCGAGATTAGGATTTGTCACTCCAATTGTCGGAGAGGTATCTCTGGGCCCACTCGGTAATGCACATCACTATAAGCCTTGCAAGCATTGTGACTAATGAGTTAGTTGCGGGATGATGTGTTACGGAACGAGTAAAGAGACTTGCCGGTAACGAGATTGAACTAGGTATCGAGATACCGACGATCAAATCTCGGGCAAGTAACATACCGGTGACAAAGGGAACAACGTATGTTGTTATGCGGTCTGACCGATAAAGATCTTCGTAGAATATGTGGGAGCCAATATGGGCATCCAGGTCCCGCTATTGGTTATTGACCGGAGACGTGTCTCGGTCATGTCTACATAGTTCTCGAACCCGTAGGGTCCGCACGCTTAACGTTACGATGACAGTTTTATTGAGTTTTGATGTACCGAAGGAGTTCGGAGTCCCGGATGAGATCGGGGATATGACGAGGAGTCTCGAAATGGTCTAGACGTAAAAATCGATATATTGGATGACTATATTCGGACTTCGGAAAGGTTCCGAGTGATTCGGGTATTTTTCGGAGTACCGGAGAGTTACGGGAATTCGTATTGGGCCTTAATGGGCCATACGGGAAAGGAGAGAAAGACCCCAAAGGGTGGCCGCACCCCTCCCCATGGGCTAGTCCGAATTGGACTAGGGAAGGGGGGCGCACCCTTCCTTCTTTCTCCTTCCCCCTTCCCTTCTCCTACTCCCACAAGGAAAGGAGGAGTCCTACTCCCGGTGGGAGTAGGACTCCCCCCTATGGCGCGCCTCTCCCCTTGGCCGGCTGCCTCCCCCTTGCTCCTTTATATACGGGGGCAGGGGCACCCCAGAGACACAACAATTGATCCATAAGATCTCTTAGCCGTGTGCGGGGCCCCCTCCACCATATTACACCTCGATAATACCGTTGCGGAGCTTAGGCGAAGCCCTGCGTCGGTGGAACATCATCATCGTCACCACGCCGTCGTGCTGACGAAACTCTCCCTGAACACTCGGCTGGATCGGAGTTCGAGGGACGTCATCGAGCTGAACGTGTGCTGAACTCGGAGGTGTCGTGCGTTCAGTACTTGATCGGTCGGATCGTGAAGACGTACGACTACATCAACCGCGTTGTGTTAAACGCTTCCGCTATCGGTCTACGAGGGTACGTGGACAACACTCTCCCCTCTCGTTGCTATGCATCACCATGATCTTGCGTGTGCGTAGGAATTTTTTTGAAATTACTACGTTCCCCAACAGTGGCATCCGAGCCTGGTTTTATGCGTTGATGCTATGCACGAGTATAACACAAGTGAGTTGTGGGCGATATAAGTCATACTGCTTACCAGCATGTCATACTTTGGTTCAGCGGTATTGTGAGATGAAGCGTCCCGGACCGACATTACGCGTACGCTTACGCGAGACTGGTTTCACCGTTGCGAGCACTCGTTGCTTAAAGGTGACTGGCGGGTGTCTGTCTCTCTCACTTTAGTTGAACCGAGTGTGGCTACGCCCGGTCCTTGCGAAGGTTAAAACAGCACCAACTTGACAAACTATCGTTGTGGTTTTGATGCGTAGGTAAGAACGGTTCTTGCTAAGCCCGTAGCAGCCACGTAAAACTTGCAACAACAAAGTAGAGGACGTCTAACTTGTTTTTGCAGGGCATGTTGTGATGTGATATGGTCAAGACATGATGTGATATAATTTGTTGTATGAGATGATCATGTTTTGTAACCGAGTTATCGGCAACTGGCAGGAGCCATATGGTTGTCGTTTTATTGTATGCAATGCAATCGCCATGTAATGCTTTACTTTATCACTAAGCGGTAGCGATAGTCATAGAAGCATAAGATTGACGAGACGACAATGATGCTACGATGGAGATCAAGGTGTCGCGCCGGTGACAATGGTGATCATGACGGTGCTTCGGAGATGGAGATCACAAGCACGGTGCTTCGGAGATGGAGATCATAAGCACAAGATGATGATGGCCATATCATATCACCTATATTGATTGCATGTGATGTTAATCCTTTATGCATCTTATCTTGCTTTGTTTGACGGTAGCATTATAAGATGATCCTTCACTAAATTATCAAAGTATAAGTGTTCTCCCTGAGTATGCACCGTTGCGAAAGTTCTTCGTGCTGAGACACCACGTGATGATCGGGTGTGATAGGCTCTACGTTCAAATACAATGGGTGCAAAACAGTTGCACACGCAGAATACTCAGGTTAAATTTGACGAGCCTAGCATATAACAGATATGGCCTCGGAACACGGAGACCGAAAGGTCGAGCGTGAATCATATAGTAGATATGATCAACATAGTGATGTTCACCATTGAAACTACTCCATCTCACGTGATGATCGGACATGGTTTAGTTGATATGGATCACGTGATCACTTAGAGGATTAGAGGGATGTCTATCTAAGTGGGAGTTCTTAAGTAATATGATTAATTGAACTTGAATTTATCATGAACTTAGTCCTGATAGTATTTTGCAAATTATGTTGTAGATCAATAGCTCGCGTTGTTGCTTCCCTGTTTTATTTTTGATATGTTCCTAGAGAAAATTATGTTGAAAGATGTTAGTAGCAAAGATGCGGATTGGATCCGTGATCTGAGGATTATCCTCATTGCTGCACAGAAAAATTATGTCCTTGATGCACCACTAGGTGACAGACCTATTGCAGGAGCAGATGCAGACGTTATGAACGTTTGGCTAGCTCAATATGATGACTACTTGATAGTTTAGTGCACCATGCTTAACGGCTTAGAATCGGGACTTCAAAGACGTTTTGAACGTCATGGACCATATGAGATGTTCCAGGAGTTGAAGTTAATATTTCAAGCAAATACCCGAGTTGAGAGATATGAAGTCTCCAACAAGTTCTATAGCTAAAAGATGGAGGAGAATCGCTCAACTAGTGAGCATGTGCTCAGATTGTCTGGGTACTACAATCGCTTGAATCAAGTGGGAGTTAATCTTCCAGATAAAATAGTGATTGACAGAATTCTCTAGTCACCATCACCAAGTTAGTAGAACTTCGTGATGAACTATAGTATGCAAGGGATGACGAAAGTAATTCCCGAGCTCTTCGTGATGCTGAAATCGACGAAGGTAGAAATCAAGAAAAACATCAAGTGTTGATGGTTGACGAGACCACTAGTTTCAAGAAAAGGGCAAAGGGAAGAAGGGGAACTTCAAGAAGAACGGCAAGCAAGTTGCTGCTCAAGTGAAGAAGCCTAAGTCTGGTCCTAAGCCTGAGACTAAGTGCTTCTACTGCAAAGGGACTGGTCACTGGAAGCGGAACTACCCCAACTATTTGGTGGATAAGAAGGATGGCAAAGTGAACAAAGGTATATTTGATATACAGATTATTGATGTGTACTTTACTAGTGTTTATAGCAACCCCTCGGTAATTGATACTGGTTCAGTTGCTAAAGAGTAGTAACTCGAAAACGGGAGTTGCAGAATAAACCGAGACTAGTAAAAGGCGAGGTGACGATGTGTGTTGGAAGTAGTTCCAAGATTGATATGATCATCATCGCACACTCCCTGTACTTTCGGGATTAGTGTTGAAACTAAATAAGTGTTATTTGGTGTTTGCGTTGAGCATGAATATGATTTGATCATGTTTATTGCAATACGGTTATTCATTTAAATTAGAGAACAATTGTTGTTCTGTTTACATGAATAAAACCTTCTATGGTCATACACACCAACGAAAATGGTTTGTTGGATCTCGATCGTAGTGATACACATATTCATAATATTGAAGCCAAAAGATGCAAAGTTAATAATGATAGTGCAACTTATTTGTGGCACTGCCGTTTAGGTCATATTGGTGTAAAGCGCATGAAGAAACTCCATACTGATGGGATTTTGGAATCACTTGATTATGAATCACTTGATGCTTGCGATCCGTGCCTCATGGGCAAGATGACTAAAACGCCGTTCTCCGGAACTATGGAGAGAGCAACAGATTTGTTGGAAATCATACATACAGATGTATGTGGTCCGATGAATATTGAGGCTCGTAGCAGGTATCATTATTTTCTGACCTTCACAGATGATTTGAGCAGATATGGGTATATCTACTTAATGAAACAAGAGTCTGAAACATTTGAAAAGTTCATATAATTTCAGAGTGAAGCAGAAAATCATCGTAACAAGAAAATAAAGTTTCTACGATCTGATCGTGGAGAAGAGTATTTAAGTTACGAGTTTGGCCTTCAGTTAAAACAATGTGGAATAGTTTCACAAATTCATGCCACCTGGAACACCACAGCATAATGGTGTGTCCGAACGTCATAACCGTACTTTATTGGATATAGTGCAATCTATGATGTCTCTTACCAATTTACCACTAATCGTTTTGGGGGTTATGCATTAGAGACAGCTGCATTCATGTTAAATAGGGCACCATCAAAATCCGTTGAGACGACGCCTTATGAACTGTGGTTTGGCAAGAAACCAAAGTTGTCGTTTCTTAAAATTTTGGGGTTGCGATGCTTATGTGAAAAAGTTTCATCCTGATAAGCTCAAACCCAAATCGGAGAAATGTGTCTTCATAGGATACCCAAAGGAGATAGTTGGGTACACCTTCTATCACAGATCCGAAGGCAAGACATTCATTGCTAAGTATGGATCCTTTCTAGAGAAGGAGTTTCTCTCGAAAGATGTGAGTGGGAGGAAAGTAGAACTTGATGAGGTAACTGTACCTGCTCCCTTATTGGATCACGGAAATCTGTTCCTATGACTTCTACACCAATTAGTGAGGAAGTTAATGATGATGATCATGTAACTTCAGATCAAGTTACTACCAAACCTCGTAGGTAAACCAGAGTAAGATCCGCACCAGAGTGGTACGGTAATCCTGTTCTGGAGGTTATGTTACTAGACCATGACGAACCTACAAACTATGAAGAAGCGATGGTGAGCCCAGATTCCGCAAAATGGCTTGAGGTCATGAAATCTGAGATGAGATCCATGTATGAGAACAAAGTATGGACTTTGATTGACTTGCCCAATGGTCGGCGAGCCATTGAGATTAAATGGATCTTCAAGAGGAAGACAGACGCTGATAGTAGTGTTACTATCTACAAAGCTAAAATTGTCGCAAAAGGTTTTCGACAAGTTCAAGGTGTTGACTACGATGAGAGTTTCTCACTCGTATCTATGCTTAAATCTGTCTGAATCATGTTAGCAATTGCCGCATTTTATGAAATATGGCAAATGGATAAACAAAACTGCATTCCTTAATGGATTTATTAAAGAAGAGTTGTATATGATGCAACCAGAAGGTTTTGTCAATCCTAAAGGTGTAACAAAATATGCAAGCTCCAGCGATCCATCTATGGACTGGTGCAAGCATCTCGGAGTTGGAATATACACTTTGATAAGTTGATCAAAGGATATAGTGTTATACAGACTTGCGGTGAAGCCTGTATTTACAAGAAAGTGAATGGGAGCACTACAGCATTTCTGATAAGTATATGTGAATGACATATTGTTGATCGGAAATAATGTAGAATTATTCTGCAAAGCATAAAGGAGTGTTTGAAAGGAGTTTTTCAAAGAAAGACCTCCGTGAAGCTGCTTACATATTGAGCATCAAGATCTATAGAGATAGATGAATACGCTTGATAAGTTTTTCAATGAGTACATACCTTAACAAGATTTTGAAGTAGTTCAAAATAGAACAGTGAAAGAAAGAGTTTCTTGCCTGTGTTACATGGTGTGAAATTGAGTAAGACTCAAAGCCCGACCACGACAGAAGATAGAAAGAGAATGAAAGTCGTTCCCTATGCCTTGGCCATAGGTTCTATAAAGTATGCCATGCTGTGTACCAGATCTATTGTATACCCTACACTGATTTTGGCAAGGGAGTACAATAGTGATCTAGGAGTAGATCACTGGACAACGGTCAAAATTATCCGAATAAGGAAATGTTTCTCGATTATGGAAGTGACAAAAGGTTCGTCGTAAAGGGTTACGTCGATGCAAGCTTTGACACTAAATCTAGATGACTCTAAGTCTCGGTCTAGATACATATTGAAAGTGGGAGCAATTAGCTAGAGTAGCTCCGTGCAGAGCATTGTAGACATAGATATTTGCAAAATACTTGCGGATCTGAATGTGACAGACCCGTTGACTAAAATTATCTCACAATCAAAACATGATCACACCTTAGTACTCTTTGGGTGTTAATCACATAGCGATGTGAACTAGATTATTGACTCTAGTAAACCCTTTGAGTGTTGGTCACATAGAGATGTGAACTGTGGGTGTTAATCACATGGTGATGTGAATTATTGATGTTAAATCACATGGCGATGTGAACTAGATTATTGACTCTAGTGCAAGTGGTACTACTGAAGGAAATATGCCCTAGAGGCAATAATAAAGTATTATATATTTCCTTATATCATGATAAATGTTTATTATTCATGCTAGAATTGTATTAACCGGAAACATAATACATGTGTGAATATATAGACAAACAGAGTGTCACTAGTATGCCTCTACTTGACTAGCTCGTTAATCAAAGATGGTTATGTGTCCTAGCCATAGACATAAGTTGTCATTTGATTAACGAGATCACCTCATTAGGAGAATGACGTGATTGACTTGACCCATTCCGTTAGCTTAGCACTCGATCGTTTAGTATGTTGCTATTGCTTTCTTCATGACTTATACATGTTCCTATGACTATGAGATTATGCAACTCCCGTTTACCGGAGGAACACTTTGTGTGCTACCAAACGTCACAACGTAAATGGGTGATTATAAAGGTGCTCTATAGGTGTCTCCAAAGGTACTTGTTGGGTTGGCGTATTTCGAGATTAGGATTTGTCACTCCAATTGTCGGAGAGGTATCTCTGGGCCCACTCGGTAATGCACATCACTATAAGCCTTGCAAGCATTGTGACTAATGAGTTAGTTGCGGGATGATGTGTTACGGAACGAGTAAAGAGACTTGCCGGTAACAAGATTGAACTAGGTATCGAGATACCGACGATCAAATCTCGGGCAAGTAACATACCGGTGACAAAGGGAACAACGTATGTTGTTATGCGGTCTGACCGATAAAGATCTTCGTAGAATATGTGGGAGCCAATATGGGCATCCAGGTCCCGCTATTGGTTATTGACCGGAGACGTGTCTCGGTCATGTCTACATAGTTCTCGAACCCGTAGGGTCCGCACGCTTAACGTTACGATGACAGTTTTATTGAGTTTTGATGTACCGAAGGAGTTCGGAGTCCCGGATGAATCGGGGATATGACGAGGAGTCTCGAAATGGTCTAGACGTAAAAATCGATATATTGGATGACTATATTCAGACTTCGGAAAGGTTCCGAGTGATTCGGGTATTTTTCGGAGTACCGGAGAGTTACGGGAATTCGTATTGGGCCTTAATGGGCCATACGGGAAAGGAGAGAAAGACCCCAAAGGGTGGCCGCACCCCTCCCCATGGGCTAGTCCGAATTGGACTAGGAAGGGGGCGCACCCTTCCTTCTTTCTCCTTCCCCCTTCCCTTCTCCTACTCCCACAAGGAAAGGAGGAGTCCTACTCCCGGTGGGAGTAGGACTCCCCCCTATGGCGCGCCTCTCCCCTTGGCCGGCTGCCTCCCCCTTGCTCCTTTATATATGGGGGCAGGGGGGCACCCCAGAGACACAACAATTGATCCTTGAGATTTCTTAGCCGTGTGCGGTGCCCCCTCCACCATATTACACCTCGATAATACCGTTGCGGAGCTTAGGCGAAGCACACCGCAACCTAACCCCACAAAGAACTCTCACGAAGATCATGGGTTAGTACACAAAGCGTAATTGACAATGCTTACCACACCATGGGATCGCTTGATCCCTCTCGGTACATCTTCTACGCTTTGTGAGTTGATCAAGTTGATTCACTCTTGACTTAGTCTTGATCAACCATGAATATTTTCAACTCTCTTCATTTGGATGATGTCTTGAAGATATACATGAATGATCACACAATCTTCTTCTCCAAGACATGCTTGCAATAAGCTCAACTCTCACATGACCAATCTTTGGATAATTCCTTAATAACACCTTGGTCACCACATAAACTCCTTGAAACCAGCACATGAACTTCAAGAAATGCCTATGGACAAATCCTTCAAATATAACTCAAGGAAACCATAGTCCATAGAGATTGTCATCAATTACCAAAACCAAACATGGGGGCACCGCATGTTCTTTCAGAGACGCTAACACGAAGTTTTTCCAAGCTTTTGCCAATGGTAGGAGGACAAAGAACTTCATCCCGCGTGTCAAGGTTGGAGATGATGTGATCACCGACCAGCCCCAGATTGAAGCTGCTTTTTCCTCGGCTTATGAGAACCTGTTGGGCACCGGTCAGGCGAGGGATTTCACCTTGGATCTAGAGTTCTTGGGGATTCAACAAGCTGACCTGCGAGAACTAGACGTGATCTTTTCTGAGGAGGAAGTGTGGCGTACGTGTCATCAAAGAGCTGCACCTGGATCGTGCACCCGGACCCGATGGTTTCATTGGCGCTTTTTATCAGCGAGCTTGGCCAATCATCAAAAACGACATCATGGCTACCATTCTAAAGCTATACGTGTGTGAAGGAAGAGGTTTTGCCAAGCTGAATAGGGCACTAATGGTGCTTATTCCGAAGAGAAGTGACGCCGAGGAGATAGGTGACTACAGGCCTATCAGCTTGCCCCATAGTTTTGGGAAGCTGTTCTCGAAGATAATGGCGAACCGAGTCAGGAGAAGAATGCCCGAGCTGGTTAGCTCCAACATTCATTCGAGGTAGAAGCTTGCACGACAATTTCCTATTGGTGAGGCAGATCGCAAGAAAGGTTCACGCTAGAAAGGCGCCTGGAGTATTCCTCAAGTTGGACATTTCCCGCGCCTTTGACACCATATCCTGGCCATTCCTCTTTGAAGTTCTAAGAGCTAAGGGCTTCGGCACAAAGTTTCTATGATGGACTGCGATTTTACTCCAGTCAGCTTCCACCATAGTGATTGTGAATGGTAGCCAGAGAAAGAGATTCGATCACGCTCGAGGTCTGAGACAAGGAGATCCTAGTTCGCCACTCCTCTTTGTAATTGCCATGGATGTGCTATCCGTCCTGATAGGCAGAGCCACTAGCACCGGAGTTCTTTCATCGTTCAACGGTATAACGGCGAATCAAAGATTGTCCCTCTATGCTGACGACGTTGCACTTTTCGTGCGGCCAACGGAGCAGGATTTGGCTTGTGTCAGAGAGGTGCTTCAAAACTTTGGGCATGCATCCGGACTGCGAGTGAATTACCGCAAAACATCAGCAATACTAATTCAAGGGCTGCCAGGAGATGCCGAAAGAGTACAGCAGTTCTTCAACTGTCAGCTGGGCATGTTTCCATGCAAATATTTGGGGCTTCAGCTTGGTATTCACAAGTTAACAAAAGCCCAATGGCAGCCAATGCTCGACCAGGCTAAGAATTTCATCCCGGCTTGGCAACGAGGGCTGATACAAAGGCCGGGCAGGCTAGTGCTAGTCAAAAGTGTGATTTTGGCGAGACCCATACACCATCTACTCGTCATGGAGGCGCCATCCTGGGTGTTTGAAGAGATAGATAAGTGGATGAGAGCATTTTTCTGGGCTGGGAAAACGAGTGTTAATGGTGGACAATGCTTGGTGGCTTGGCAAACCATCTGCTGACCCACTTGCTTCGGTGGCTTGGGCATCAAGAACCTCGAGCTACAAGGATTGGCCTTACGGGTCCGGTGGGAGTGGCTCAGGATAACGGACCCCAGTCGACCGTGGCAAGGATTGCATCTCATGATTGATGAGGATGCCAAAGTTGTGTTCGATAGCATGGTGCTTATTCAAGTTGGTGATGGAGCAGCGGTCCTATTCTGGACAGATAGATGGATACACGGCTTCGCTGCCAGGGACACTGCACCCTTGATCGCAGCAATGGTGGAAAAACGAATCAAGAACAAGAGAACAGTCCAGCAAGCTCTTCTCAATAGCGCCTGGGTGCAGGATATCGAGGGCCACCTCTCCTTCACTACACATATGCAGCTCATCCACCTCCAGAAGGCTATCGCCACGGTGGTCAGGAACGAGACGGAGCCTGACACCTTCACTTGGCCGTGCAATGAATCTGGCACATACTCGGCGAAGACCACATACAACAGGCTGTGTCTAGGCCTAACCCGATCAGCCACCGCTAACCAAATTTGGAGAAGCTGGGCGCCACTAAAATGCAAAATCTTCGCTTGGCTGGCCTCTCAATATCGGCTATGGACATCGGACTGCAGAGCTAGGCATGGGCTGCAAGAGACTACCTCGTCTTGCTTTACGTGTGATCAGGACGAGGACACGGCGGATCACATTCTCACGCAGTGCGTATATGCGAGACAAGTTTGGCACGGATGCTTCGAGGCCCTGCAAGTTAACATCCAAATTCCAAACCATGAGGACACCTTCTTGGCATGGTGGGAGAGGACACGTGCATCCTTTCAAGGAAAGGTTAAGAGAGGCTTTGATTCTTTTGTCATCGCCACCGCTTGGCACCTTTGGAAGCAAAGGAACGCTAGGGTGTTTCATAGAGATGATCAAATCAAGTCAGACGCGGCGCTAGTACTCAAAATACTAGAAGAGATAAAGCAATGGAAATTGGCGGGAGTAGGAGTCGAGGGTCTAGCTAGGTTTGTGAGAGAGTAGGCTTTGGTCCCCCGTGTTTGGAGTCGGAGTTCCCGTCTTGACGATTCGTCGTCTTGCATGGTCTCTTCTAATCAACTTTCTCTCCTTCTATAAAAATACAGTATGCTTTTGGCGTACTCTCGAGAAAAAAAATCGTGCGATAATGACGGTCTAGTGGTGGTGAGCGGTGTTGATCTGGCAGAGAGTTGTGAGATTCGAAGGTCGCGCATTGAAGCGACGCAGAGGAGGTCCGTGGCGGCGGCGAAGGGCCCTAGTTGCGTCCTGACCCCGACCGACGGGGTCCACCAGGTAAAAAAAAGCCCCGAGCTCTCCCAGGGCTCTATTTCCTGGGAGCTTGGTAACTTTATAGATGTGCGCGCATGTCCCACTCTGTATCCGCAAGTTCATCTGACGCTGCAACCATATGCGGGTTCTCTCAATATACACACCCGTCACTTGCACAGCTTTTGTTGGATTAGTACTCGCTCCGTCTCATAATTTTAGATTTTATTACATTCAATATGACTATAGTTAAGTAAAGATGTATCAGTAGATCCTCGATTGATGAACTAAAGGCCTCATTTGGTTCATAGAATAGGAATAGAAAAATTATATAAAAGTGAGATGACGTGCCTTTCTATAAAGAAAAAGATGTCATTTGATACATACGAACTAAATAAGCAGAGTCGACTGGGGCGGCTCTTGGACGCGCTTCACGCCACGGCTTAGGCGTCTCGCTGCACTAGCAGCTCCATGTTGATGTGGTCACTTGGTGGTCTTTTTCCCCTCCTTCTTTTGTATTTTCTTTGTGCGTGCTAGTGTTGTTGCCCCGGCAGACTTTGCTTATTCCGCACCTTGGTACTCGTTGTATGGATTGTGTTGTTGCTTTATCTATAAAGCGGGACGAAAGCCAATTTCGAGAATAGATTTTTTTTCATTGAGTCTAGGCTAATGTTTTCCCCTTTAAATGAAGGATTGATTCCTATCCTACATAGGAATAGGAATCGGCCAGACTAGTAAAGTTCTGAACTAGGTATAGCTACCCCCCGGCTCTCGCGTCGCCCCCTTGCGGGCGACGAACCCTAAGTCCCCTAGCCTCTCTCCCTCCCCCTCCCAGCCGCCACCCAAGGAGGTCGCCAGCGCCCCCGCGCGGCTGCCGTTAATGGTGGCGGCGAGGCTTTTGCTACCCTGTGTCATTTCGGCAAGATTTGGACGCCGGGGCGGCGACCCTAGGTGTGATGGTAGCGTCGACCTCGTTCGGCCGGTGGCGTTGTGAGTGTTGGCTGGCTCCTCCAATCACGTGGATGGCGGTTGGGGAGTGGTGAATCCTCGTGGCGTGCTCTGCTCCAGCAACTGCGACCAGATTTGGATCCCGATGTTTCTTCTTGCACTAGTAGAAAAAGGGCCTATTGTCCCGGTTCGTGAGGGCCTTCTGTCCCGGTTTGTGAACCGGGACTAAAAGGTCGTTACTAATGCCCTTGGCCTTTAGTTCCGGTTCTTACACGAACCGGGACAGAAGGTCCTCCATGTGGCCGCTGCGGCCAGCCCAGGACGGAGGGCCTTTGGTCCCGGTTGGTGACACCAACCGGGACCAATAGGCATCCACGCGTCAGCATCTGGCTGGAGCTGAGGTTTTTGTATTTTTTTGAAGGGGCTGATTTAGGGGTTTTGGGAGTTAATTTGGGTTGTTATTAGGTAGCTATTAGAGAGAAGTGTCCTCTCTTATATCTCCGTGCTTGGTTTACCAACGCTACGTACTGCTATGCCTAAACATGGCTTAGATTGAAGTGAAGGCAACATGTGGTGCATGTCGAAAGTAATACTAATCCTAACTTGATCAAGTTTGGATTGTACTACTTTCGACACGCACCACATGCATGTTGCCTTCACTTCAATCCAATCCATGTTCATTTCACCCGCTGATATATAATAACTCTTCATGCATCATCATATATAATAACAAGTCCTACTAATCATCATCATACAACTTCTACTCGTTATTAATAACAAGTCATACGATCATCATCCTCACAGTCATCGAACCAACCCTACTTAATTGTTCTTAGCACATGATCATCAGTATTAGGTAGGACCGAAATACCCTCTTTAAGGTAAAATAGCATAAAACAATATAGACCCCGACTCTCCATTATGGAGAATGGAGATCAACCTGTCTCCAATTCTTGCGCTTCGCTTCCTTTTGCTTCCAAGAACCTCCTTGCGACTGTCCATACATTTTTTCCATTCTTTGATTTGCATGTCTCCACTTCTTTTAGAAATCCGGTATGGACAGTTGAGATTCGTAGGATGACCTGGTTGTATATTCAAAACATCAAGCCTACCATTCTGATACATCAAATGACGCACACAATCCTCTGGGATTATCTGTTGAAAAACATAGTAATAACTTCATAGTTAGCAATGATGTACTAGTTTTAGAACTATGCAAAATATGCACGGATGTCGTAATAGTAAGAAATCTTACCAGGGTATCTCCATAGTAGTTACCGTAGTTCAACACGTGCACTAGTGGCACGTATTGACCATAATGCGGAGGAGTTTTACAATAGATATTGTAATTCTCAAGATCAGTACAAAATCCAACCAGATGAGTTTTCTCCTTATAATTTAACTCAGAGCCATCGGTGTAGTAGGTTCTGTCTACCATGTTCCGCACATTGTTTGAACAATCAAAATAAGCTGTCAATGAAAATAAGATGTCAACTATTTTGAAATGAACAATATAAATTAGCTAATAACTATGTTTGAGAAACTCACATAGCGGTAGAATTGGAGGCGTATCAACAAGGACCCAAATGTCCATATTGTCTTGCTCGATGTCAGGATCACCAAGATCCATGGTGACAAGCATACCCTCATCAAAACCATACATCTTGCAAAATGCTTCCCAATTTTTGCAACCAAAATGGGTTACACTCTCAAAATTATACAACTTTACTTCAAAATCTATATCATGATGGGTCCTTAGGTGAATTTTCTTTGTTTCCATACTTTCATGGTCTTCAAAACCCATCCTCTCCAAGACGTAGCGTCTTGCATGGCATGGGATAAGCTAGCCGAATTGTAAAAGATGAAAAGTACACGTTGAAATAGTTGAAGTCGTGCTTAATTACGAAAAAATAACACTTGTCATCGTTGCGTACCGTTTCAACATCGAAGGTCTCCTCCAGCTTAATACTGAAGCGCCGATCTTCGCCCAGGTGAGGCCTGTCGCACTGACCTCGGTCGTCGTGGCACCAGTCGCACTCCCCCGGGAGACTTTCGTCGTCCGACTACGACATTTCCTATGATCATAATTCAAATATTAAACATCTACAATTAAATATATGTACTAAAAAACCTAAGTTAGATCATTATTATTCATCACGGGTTGACTATCGGTTTGTCGAGTCTTTTCTTGAAAACTCTCAGCTCACGTGGTGTATACATTCGACCGTTGGTGATGGTCGCTCCTCCATTTGTCCCCGTGTGCATTACACCAAAATGTCTAGCACACGGGAACAAAAGGAGAAGCGACCCCCACGACAACAGTCGGGATTCTTCGTCCTCTCATATATATATGGTGGAACTCTCCCTCACTGATTCCTCTCTGACATTTGCGACCGTCGGTGATGGTAGCTCCTCCTTTCGTTCTCGAGTGCATTACACCAAATTGTCTAGCACACGGGAACGAAGGAGAAGCTACCCCCACGACAACAGTCGGGATTCTTCGTCCTCTCATATATGGTGGAGACTCGACAGACTTACAGTCAACCCGAAATATCGTTTAATATTATCTTTCTAAAAGAGGATTTGGCTGGTCTCACCTCGATGTCGAAGGGGGCGGTGACGGGGACGACGGCGGGGATGATGGAGGGGCCGGGGGCTCCTAGATTTCTACGAAAACAAAAACCCTATAAGCTATCAACTAATGATAGTGCTCTCCAATTTTAGCATTCAAAGTAGGATCGGAGTAGTTTTCCACTTTGAGCATTCAATAAGCAAAATCAAATCACAAAATAAAGTAGTATTCAAATTAGGATGCATTCAATTATAAGCAAAACTACATCATCTCCATGCGTCCGTACATCGTCGAATATTATCACTAATACACCTCGAATACTATCATACATATAGCATCGCTAGTACAGCTAGAACAGTAGCGCCCGACGGGTATCGGCGCGGGCGGTGGACACCCAAGGGACGGAACCATCACAGGATCATAGCTCCAGTGAGATCCCTGAAGAACCTGCCAGGTATTGTCGAACCTGCCCTCCAACGCAACCATGTAGCGACGGACGTGCTGGTCCTCCTCGCTGACACGGTGACGTACCACCTCCGCGGTGTCCGGAAGCCTCGGCACCGTCACTGGCCCACGCGAGCGCCACCAAACAAGGATCGGGTCAACGACGGGCTGGTTCCTCACCAACCTACGCCCACCGGAAGGTAGCACCTCCCAAAACCAGCCCGGCGGAGCCCAGTCCCGGACATGGCCCCTCTGATCAAGCCGGCCTCCTCCGCCGAGTCGACGACGAGGATGCGGGATAGGCATCGTCGACGTCGATGCGGGAATAATTGCTTTAACTAAAAAAACAAACTAGTTCTATTAATTTCCTTGCTAAAAATAAACTACTTCTATAGTAAAATAAACTAGTTTTGTTAAATCAACTAGTTCAACTACTAATTAAGCACTTATTATAAATAAAATAAAGTAGTTTTATTAATTAATCAACTAGTTCAACTACTAAGCACTTACTATAAATAAATAAAATAAAGTAGTTCTTACTAAAAATAAACTACTTCTATATATAGTAAAATTTAATAAAATAGTTCTATTAATTAATCAACTAGTTCAACTACTAAGCACTTACTATAAATATATAAAATAAAGTAGTTCTTACTAAAGATAAACTACTTCTATATATAGTAAAATTTAATAAAATAGTTTTATTAAATCAACTAGTTCAACTACTAAGCACTAACCTAAAATTGATATGTACTAATAATTAACCTCAATAAAAAATTAATACATATATGAAAAAAACCTATATAAACAAAAAAATTGTATGAACATTATATTCATACATACATAGCCACATCCATTCATCATATAGCTACCACATACATATATATATACATTATATATATGAAAAAATGCAATGAACAAAAAAATAATACAAATTATATGAAAAAAATAAACAGAGCCGTGGCGTGGCGGCGGCTCACATCGGGCGACGGAGGGCGACGGCGTGGGCGGCGGAGGGCGACGGCGTGGGTGGCGGAGGGCGACGGCGACCGCGGCAGGCCGGGGGCGGAGGGCGACGGTGACGTACGGGCGACGGCTCGGGGGCGCGCGGCGGAGGCCGACGGCGACGGCGGCGGGGCAGCCTGGCGGCGTAGATCGAGCTCGCGGCGTCGTCGGGCGGGGGGAAACTGACGATGGAAATCTGAAAATTTCCTAAGTGCTGGCTTATATAGCAAAGGCTTTGGTCCCGGTTCGACGCACAAACCGGGACCAATGCCAACTTTAGTCCCGGTTGGTGGCACCAACCGGGACCAAAGGCCTCTTTTCACCAGCCCAAATGGCGGGAAGCAGAGGGCTTTGGTCCCGGTTGGTGGCACCAACCGGGACTGAAGGGTGGGCATTGGTTCCGGTTGGTGCCACCAACCGGGACCAAAGGGGAGCATTGGTTCCGGTGAGCCACCAACCGGGACTAATGTGCTGGCGCGGTGCGGTGGGAAGTTTAGTCCCACCTCGCTAGCTGAGAGAGCTCAGCACCTGTTTATAAGCTGCGTTGCAGCTCAGGTGCTGAGCTCCTCTCTAATATGCAAGCATTACATGCCTACCCTTGTCACTGCCATGTTGGGCCTATTGGGCCTGCGGGCCTGCATCCTGGCCCATGTGCAGATGGGTTTCTAGTCGTATGCAGGCCATGTGGCCCATTAGGCGGCATTTTTTTATTTTTTCCAGTATTTTTTTGTTTTTTGAATTATTTATTTTCTTTTGATTTTTGCTTTATTTTTTTATTCCTTTTGCTTTTAGCTCAGAATAATTATAAACTTTCTGTTACTCCATTAGTTTCCAAATTTGAATAGTTTAAATTTTAATTCTTTACGAAAATACTAGAGGTTTATAAAAGCTTTTTAGTTGATTCCTTTTGCTATTAGAGTTTATAAAAGCATATCAAATGAACTCTGAAAAGGTTGAAAGTTTGCATGGTATCATCATTTCATCCACATAGCATGTTCAAGAAAGTTGAGAGGGTTACGGCAAAAACTGGATGCACTTCGTGTACAAAACGGACAATCTCTTTCAAAGTATCAGGATTTCATACGGAAACTCGTCTGTTACAAAGGGATTTCATTTTTTAAAACTTATTTGAACTCCTGACTTTTTGTGTGTTCAAAATGCACCATTTAAAGCCACATCATCATTTTTCAATCCTTCTGACTTCATTTGTTATTTTTCATGCATTTACTAATTATTTTGAGCTATAAGACCCTAAAATTGAAAAGCATTTCAAATGAACTCTGAAAAAGGTTGAAAGTTTGCATGGTATCATCATTTCATCCACATAGCATGTGCAAGGAAGTTGAGAGGGTTACGGCAAAAACTGGATGCACTTCGTGTACAAAACGGACAATCTCTTTCAAAGTATCAGGATTTCATACGGAAACTCGTCTGTTATAAAGGGATTTCATTTTTTAAAACTTATTTGAACTCCTGACTTTTTGTGTGTTTAAAATGCACCATTCAAAGCCACATCATCATTTTTCAATCCTTTCTGACTTCATTTGTTATTTTTCATGCATTTTTACTAATTATTTTGAGCTACAAGACCCTAAAATTGAAAAGCATTTCAAATGAACTCTGAAAAGGTTGAAAGTTGGCATGATATCATCATTTCATCCACATAGCATGTGCAAGAAAGTTGAGAGGGTTACGGCAAAAACTGGATGCACTTCGTGTACAAAACGGACAATCTCTTTCAAAGTATCAGGATTTCATACGGAAACTCGTCTGTTACAAAGGAATTTCATTTTTTTAAACTTATTTGAACTCCTGACTTTTTGTGTGTTCAAAATGCACCATTCAAAGCCACATCATCATTTTTCAATCCTTTCTGAATTCATTTGTTATTTTTCATGCATTTACTAATTATTTTGAGCTATAAGACCCTAAAATTGAAAAGCATTTCAAATGAACTCTGAAAAGGCTGTAATAGCACGATCTGCAAGACCTAGAAGGGATCTACACATGACATCGGTGGCTTCTCCTCCGCCTGCTATTTGCCGCTTTGACACTGTTGACAGATCCGAGTTCCACCTGCTAGGCTCGAATGGTAGATGTTACGGGCAACTGTATGTGAATCCCACTCCAAGGGATCGCCCTTCTCTATCCCAGATATGGCGGTTATGGAGTTGATGGCTCGTGTTTTTTTCTCTTTTACTTTATTTGTTTTGTTTTGTTTCTACTTGCAACAAAAAACTTATTTATTTTATTTCTAATTCCTTATGTATTTTACTTTAATTATTTTATTTTTATTTATTTTACTGCTGCTATTTTTATTTATTTTACTGCTGGTATTTTTACTTAATTTATTAAGGTTTATTTATTGTAGTTACTATAGTTTATTTTATTTTATTTTATTAAGGTTTATTTAGTTTTATTTATTTTATTAAGGTTTATTTATTTTATAAATATAAAAAAATGAACATAGATGCGCTTATAGAGAAAATTAAACCTAAATTCACAGTAAATTTCAATTTACTGTGAATTTAGGTGAAATTCCCTGTATAAGGGCATCTATTTTCACTTTAAGAGAAGCTCAACAAGGCATAGAGGGACGGGCTTATAAACTGGTGTGAGCACCCTTCGGGTGGCGAGGTGGGACTAAACACTGGCCGCAACTAGGACCAGCCCTTTAGTCCCGGTTTGTGGTATGAACCGGGACTAAAGGGTGGTGGGCCAGGAGCGTGGCCCATTGGTCCCGGTTTGTCCCATCAACCGGGACCAAAGGGTCCGGACGAACCGGGACCAATGCCCCCACGAGGCCCGGCAGGCCCCTGGCCGCACGAACCGGGACCAATGCTCACATTAGTCCTGGTTCGTGACTGAACCGGGGCTAATGTGAAAACTGCCCTGTGACCTAAGCCCTGTTTTCTACTAGTGTTGGCGTCATCCGTCCCTGCTGCGGATCCGACTGGCCTGTGGGCATGATGGAGGATGGCTTGGAATGGGGGTAACCCCTGGTCGACCTCCCGTCGACCTCGATGCCGATGGTGGTTCCGGCCTTGTATCCCCTCTTGAGGGGGCACTCGATTCCCCTCCTCCCTCCACCTCATCACCCCCCAAATCCCAGGGTAAAAACCTTGTCCGTGTGTGGCGGGGCAACGGCGGCGCTCCGGCGTCGTGATCTTCTTGAAGACGGCGCTCTGGGATGGGTGAAGTGTAGTTGATGTGCTCTGAGTCGCCTACATCAGTGGCGGTGGTGTGTTTCCTGCTGGGACCATTGGTGGTGGGTGTAAAGTCGCCTTCCTGCTTCCGCTGTTGTGGTTCCCAGTACAGAATCGCTAAGGGGTTGCTGGCCGGTGATGGTGCTCTTGTTTGGGGCGAGTGCAGATAGTGGTCTCCCTACGGCAACAGAGTATATAGCAAAAAAACTACCACATTACGGGCTAGGTCTACGAAAAACTACCACTTTTCTTGAGGTTTCAAAAACCTACCACAAAATTGGTTGGTTGTTCCAAAAAACCCTAGTGACTGAACCGTTAAGTTTTAAGCCAGATTATGACATGTCTGGCCCACCCATCAGGTTGACTGTTAGATTTGACCATTAGGTTGACCGTTGACAGGTTATGACAAGTGGGCCCCATATTTTTAAAAGGCAATCTGGTCCCTACAAAAAATTAAAAGCAATCAGGTCCCTGTATTTTTTTAAAGCAATCAGGTCCCGTTGCCGACGAGCTCACCGGAGCCAACAAAGAGACTTGCGCACGTCGGCCAGCCTTGCTCTGGCGTCGGAGCTCAAGGGTGCGTCGGCTGCTGCACGTGGCAGAGTTGCTGCTCTTGTTGTTCTGCCGTCGTCGGCCGACCTTCTGTGGCAGTGTCTCGAGCTCCTAGGCACGGCGGCCGGAGCTCCTAGGCATGGCCGGGAGCTGCTCCAGCTGTTGGACGTGGCGGCTCGAGCTCCACGTCATGGCCGGCGCGTGGCTGCCTGAACTCCTGGGCGCGGTGTACCGGGCAGCACGCAACAATGAAGAGCGGCGGCGAGAAGCACGCAGCAGCAACAACACGCACCAGCGGGGTGCAGTGGCGAGCAACACGAGGGGACGGCGGTGAGCAGCAGCACATACCGGCGGCAGACAGCAGCAGTGGCCAGCACGTACCGACGGTGGACAGTAGCAGCGGCGAGCAGCAATGGCGGCGAGCAGCAATGGCGGCGAGCAGCAGCAGAAGCGCACAACAGTGGCCGGGGTGGGAGTGGGGCTACTCGCGAACGTGGTGCTCAGGCGGCGGGGGCGGGGGTGGGGTTGCCCAACGGGATCTTGAAGAGCAAATGGAAGATTAGAAGAAGATGACATGTGGGCCCCACCCAGCCATAAAGGTCAACTAACTGTCTACATAACGGTGTTGACATTTTTTGCCACATGGAGCTGACGAGCAGGCCTTCATGTCATAATCCGGATTAAGACAATAACCATTGTGTCATTAGGGTTTTTGGGAACAGTGAACCAAAAAAGTGGTAGGCTTTTGAAACATAAAAAAGTGATAGTTTTTCGTTGACCTAGTCTATGATGTGGTAGTTTTTTTGCTATATACTCTCCGGCAACATGTGTGGAGAGATGGTGCTCTCTCGTTCGTCCTCGGTTGGCTGTCCTGACATAAGCGACGATGCTCATTCCTGCGGCGGTGTCCCTCTCCCCCTCAGTGCGGTGTGCCTCTACGTCATCTTCTCGCGATGATCCTCTTCGGCGTGGACTTCACCTTGGACTTGAGCATGTTGTTTTCTTCGGTGTTAGCAATGTTTGGGCCTCTCTAATTAGCATCTTAGTTCCAGTTGTCTGCATTTCTTACTTGTCTCAAGTTTGTATCCACTGTATCCCTAGCTGGTTGATGGCTTCATTAATTGGAAGTCAGGCTTTATGCCTTTTCTCTGAAAAAAAGAATAGAAATCAATTCCTACAAACTAAAGGGCTTCAAAGAAAATTTTCCTACAAAGTTTCTATCCTTTAGAATTCCTACAGGGCTACTTTGATTCAAAGGTTTTGCATAGGAATTTTGCAGGATTAGAATCCTTAGGATTTGTTCATGTGTTGGTTGTTTGACTCATAGGATTAAATCCTATAGGAATTTTTTCCTAAGGATTCGTTGTACTACTTTCTATAGGATATCTAGCATCCGCTCAAATTTCTTTGAAAAAACCTTTGTTTTTTCGTGATGCAATCAACAACCCAAAATCTTATAGGATTGATATGACAATGACATTTTAATCCTATGTTTTTCTATTCTCGTGTTTTTAGAATTCTGCGAGTCAAAGAGGCCCTATGATTGGTCAGACAGGGTTGTTCTTGATTCGCGGCATTAGGTTCCAGTAATCCTGGTAAAGTAGGGACTGATGGCGGTGCAACTGAACATGTTCTTTCTAGAGCCCGACATTCTTTTGTTCTATTGTTAGTACCTGACATATTTTACAGGGGCCTATTCGCCGTGCAAACAGAATAATAATAAATAGGAGCAAGAAAATCAGTCATGGACTTGTCCCTGCCTGAACTGGGACAATTTCACCACGGGAAAAAGTTGGAAAAAATTAATTGGTTTTAGGTGCATATAGAGTGGCACGAGAAAAGAACTCGAGAGATTGGTATCCACCGGAGATCTTCCTTTAGAATTAAATAAGTGCAAAGTGAATCAGATGAAGAAAACAAATCCTAAATGTAACCTTGTTCACCCTTTTTTTAAGAACTGAAATTCTATAAAATTCTTCTAAAGAGTTCTGATTACTCCAATTAGGACTAGGAGTATTTTCAACACTGTTGACATGATAGTACCTAAAAGGTAGTATGCACTTCAAGACCTTTTTTTCTCGAATACACACGAGCGTGCGTACTATATATTAAAGAAGAGCCAAGACGGCTGGTACAACGTCTTTCAGCAATGTGCTACCACAGAAGATAGCACCCACATCCACCGTGACAACACCGGCAACTAACCCGCCTTGACCATACTCAAGCCAACAATGGCGAAGAGGATGGTCACAGAGCACACAAGCCGCGTCCCCCTATACCAAACAACTCAAAAGACGACAAAAACACCTAACCAAACTACCTCAATGCACTCTCCACCCTTGGTGCCTAGAGGATCGGCGAGCGGACAGCGGGAGATAGTCTGACTCGAAGAAGACGTCGTCGAAGAGGTGTTGATGATGGAGTACATAGCGCCCCGGATGCTCATGTCCCCAGCAACACCCCGCGCATGACAACTTGGTGTTGGAAATATGCCCTAGAGGCAATAATAAATTGGTTATTATTATATTTCCCTGTTCATGATAATCGTTTATTATCCATGCTAGAATTGTATTGATAGGAAACTCAGATACATGTGTGGATACATAGACAACACCATGTCCCTAGTAAGCCTCTAGTTGACTAGCTCGTTGATTAATAGATGGTTACGGTTTCCTGACCATGGACATTGGATGTCGTTGATAACGGGATCACATCATTAGGAGAATGATGTGATGTACAAGACCCAATCCTAAGCCTAGCACAAGATCGTGTAGTTCGTTTGCTCAGAGCTTTTCTAATGTCAAGTATCATTTCCTTAGACCATGAGATTGTGCAACTCCCGGATACCGTAGGAATGCTTTGGGTGTGCCAAACGTCACAATGTAACTGGGTGGCTATAAAGGTGCACTACAGGTATCTCCGAAAGTGTCTGTTGGGTTGGCACGAATCGAGACTGGGATTTGTCACTCCGTGTAAACGGAGAGGTATCTCTGGGACCACTCGGTAGGACATCATCATAATGTGCACAATGTGACCAAGGAGTTGATCACGGGATGATGTGAGTTACGGAACGAGTAAAGAGACTAGCCGGTAACGAGATTGAACAAGGTATAGGGATACCGACGATCGAATCTCGGGCAAGTAACATACCGATGGACAAAGGGAATTGTATACGGGATTGATTGAATCCCTGACATCGTGGTTCATCCGATGAGATCATCGTGGAACATGTGGGAGCCGACATGGGTATCCAGATCCCGCTGTTGGTTATTGACCGGAGAACGTCTCGGTCATGTCTGCATGGTTCCCGAACCCGTAGGGTCTACACGCTTAAGGTTCGATGACGCTAGGGTTATAGGGAAAGCATGTACGTGGTTACCGAATGTTGTTCGGAGTCCCGGATGAGATCCCGGACGTCACGAGGAGTTCCGGAATGGTCCGGAGGTAAAGATTTATATATGGGAAGTCCTGTTTTGGTCACCGGAAAAGTTTCGGGTGATATCGGTAATGTACCGGGACCACCGGGAGGGTCCCGGGGGTCCACCAAGTGGGGCCACCAGCCCCAGAAGGCTGCGTGGGCCAAGTGTGGGAGGGGACCAGCCCCAGGTGGGCTGGTGCGCCCCCCCCCACCAAGGCCCAAGCGCATGGGAGAGTGGGAGGGGGCAAACCCTAGGTCCAGATGGGCCTTGAGGCCCATCCTAGTGGCGTCCCCTGTCTCCTCCCCTTGGCCGCCCCCCTTGGATGGGATCTAGGGATGGCCGCCTCCTCTTGGGGTGGGAACCCTAGAGGGGGGCGCAGCCCCCTCCCCCCCCCCTATATATAGTTGAGGTTTGGGCTGCCCAAGACACATGAGAACGTCTCTCTTTCGGTGCAGCCATACCCCTCTCCCTCCTCCTCCTTTCCCGCGGTGCTTGGCGAAGCCCTGCGGGATTGCCACGCTCCTCCATCACCACCACGCCGTCGTGCTGCTGCTGTATGGAGTCTTCCCCAACCTCTCCCTCTCTCCTTGCTGGATCAAGGCGTGGGAGACGTCACCGGGCTGCACGTGTGTTGAACGCGGAGGCACCGTTCTTCGGTGCTCAGATCGGAATCAACCGCGATCTGAATCGCTACGAGTACGACTCCCTCATCCGCGTTCTTGCAACGCTTCCGCATCGTGATCTACAAGGGTATGTAGATCCACTCCCCTTCCCCTCGTTGCTAGAGTACTCCATAGATTGATCTCGGTGATGCGTAGAAAATTTTGAATTTCTGCTACGTTCCCCAACAGTGGTATTAGAGCTAGGTCTATGCGTAGTTTCTATGCACGAGTAGAACACAAAGTAGTTGTGGGCGTCGATGTTGCCAATTTACTTGCCATTACTAGTCTTATCTTGTTTCGGCGGCATTGTGGGATGAAGCGGCCCGGACCGACCTTACACGTACGCTTACGTGAGACAGGTTCCACCGACTGACATGCACTAGTTGCATAAGGTGGCTAGCGGGTGTCTATCTCTCCCACTTTAGTCGGATCGGATTCGATGAAAAGGGTCCTTATGAAGGGTAAATAGAAATTGGCATATCACGTTGTGGCTTTTGCGTAGGTAAGAAACGTTCTTGCTAGAATCCCATAGCAGCCACGTAAAACATGCAACAACAATTAGAGGACGTCTAACTTTTTTTTGCAGGGTATGCTATGTGATGTGATATGGCCAAAAGGATGTGATGAATAATATATGTGATGTATGAGATTGATCATGTTCTTGTAATAGGAATCACGACTTGCATGTCGATGAGTATGACAACCGGCAGGAGCCATAGGAGTTGTCTTTATTTTTGTATGACCTGCGTGTCATTGAATAACGCCATGTAAGTTACTTTACTTTATTGCTAAGCGCGTTAGCCATAGAAGTAGAAGTAATCGTTGGCGTGACAACTTCATGAAGACACAATGATGGAGATCATGATGATGGAGATCATGGTGTCATGCCGATGACAAAGATGATCATGGTGCCCCGAAAATGGAGATCAAAGGAGCAAAATGATATTGGCCATATCATGTCACTATTTGATTGCATGTGATGTTTATCATGTTTTGCATCTTATTTGCTTAGAACGACGGTAGTAAGTAAGATGATCCCTCACTAAAATTTCAAGAGACGTGTTCCCCCTAACTGTGCACCGTTGCGAAGGTTCGTTGTTTCGAAGCACCACGTGATGATCGGGTGTGATAGATTCTAACGTTCGAATACAACGGGTGTTGACGAGCCTAGCATGTACAGACATGGCCTCGGAACACACGCAATACACTTAGGTTGACTTGACGAGCCTAGCATGTACAGACATGGCCTCGGAACACAGAGGACCGAAAGGTCGAGCATGAGTCGTATAGAAGATACGATCAACATGGAGATGTTCACCGGTGATGACTAGTCCGTCTCACGTGATGATCGGACACGGCCTAGTTTGACTTGGATCATGTATCACTTAGATGACTAGAGGGATGTCTATCTGAGTGGGAGTTCATTAATCAGATGAACTTCATTATCATGAACATAGTCAAAAGGTCTTTGCAAATTATGTCATACGCTTTAGTTCTACTGTTTAAGATATGTTCCTAGAGAAAAATTTAGTTGAAAGTTGGTAGTAGCAATTATGCGGACTGGGTCCGTAAACTGAGGATTGTCCTCATTGCTGCACAGAAGGCTTATGTCCTTAATGCACCGCCCGGTGTGCTGAACCTCAGCGTCATCTGTAGATGTTGCGGAACATCTGACATACACGTTTTGATAACTACGTGATAGTTCAGTGCGTAATGCTAACGGTTTAGAATTGTGGCACCAAAGACGGTTTTTTCAAACGTCGCAGAACATGTGAGATGTTCCGAAGACTGAAATTGGGATTTCAGACTAGTGCCCACGTCAAGAGGTATGAGACCTCTGACAAGTTTCTTAAGCCTGCAAACTAAGGGAGAAAAGCTCAATCGTTGAGCATGTGCTCAGATTGTCTGAGTACTACAATCGCTTGAATCGAGTGGGAGTTAATCTTCCAGATGAGATAGTGATGGTTCTCCATAATCACTGCCACCAAGCTATTAGAGCTTCGTGATGAACTATAAATATCAAGGATAGATGATAATCCTTGAGCAACTCGCGATGTTTGACACTGCGAAAGTAGAAATCAAGAAGGAGCATCAATTGTTGATGGTTAGTAAAACCACTAGTTTCTAGAAGGGCAAGGGCAAAAGGGACACTTCATGAAACAACAAATCGTTTGCTGCTCTAGTGAAGAATCCCAAGGTTGAACCCAAACCCGAGACTAAGTGCTTCTGTTATGAGGGGAGCGGCCACTGAAGCAGTACTACCCTAGATACTCGGTAGATGAGAAGCGCAAGGTCGACAGAAGTATATTGGATATACATGTGTACTTTACTAGTACTCCTAGCAGCACCAGGGTATTAGATACCGGTTCGGTTGCTAAGTGTTAGTAACTCGAAATAAAAGCTGCTGAATAAACGGAGACTAGCTAAAGGTGAGATGACGATATGTGTTGGAAGTGTTTCCGAGGTTGATGTGATCAAGCATCGCATGCTCCCTCTACCATCGAGATTTGGTGTTTGCGTTGAGTATGATTGGATTATGTTTATCGCAATACGGTTATTCATTTAAGGAGAATAATGGTTACTCTGTTTATTTGAATAATACCTTCAATGGTCATGCACCTAAAATAAATGGTTTATTGAATCTCGATCGTAGTGATACACATGTTCATGCCAGAAGTAATGATAGTACCACATACTTGTGGAACTGCTATTTGAGTCATATTGGGATAAAACGCATGAAGAAGCTCCATGTAGATGGATCTTTGGACTCAGTCGTTTTTGAAAAGATTGAGACATGCGAACCATGTCTATTGGAATATATGCATGAAGAAACTCCATGCAGATGGATCGTTTGGACTCACTTGATTTTGAATCACTTGAGACATGCAAATCATACCACATGGGCAAGATGACTGAAAGGCCTCGTTTTCAGTAAGATGGAACAAGAGAGCAACTTGTTGGAAGTAATACATTTGATGTGTGCAGTCCAATGAGTGCTGAGGCACGCAGTGGATATCGTTATGTTCTTACTTCACAGATGATTTGAGTAGATGCTGAGTGTATTTACTTGATGAAACACAAGTCTGAATTATTGAAAGGTTCAAGTAATTTCAGAATGAAGTTGAAGATCGTCGTGACAAGAGGATAAAATGTCTATGATATGATCATAGAGATATCTGAGTTACGAGTTTGGCACACAATTAAGAAATTGTGGAAATTGTTTCACGACTAATACCGCCAGGAACACCATAGTGTGATGGTGTGTCCGAACATCATAACTGCACCCTATTGGATATGGTGCATACCATGATGTCTCTTATCGAATTACCACTATCGTTTATGGGTTAGGCATTAGAGATAACCGCATTCACTTTAAAAGGGGCACCACGCAATTCCGTTGAGACGACACCGTTTAGAGAAAGCTAAGTTATCGTTTCTTAAAAGTTTGGGGCTACGACGCTTATGTGAAAATGTTTCAGGCTGATAAGCTCGAACCCAAAGCGGATAAATGCATCTTCATAGAATACCTCCTATTTCAGATCTGGAAGCAAAAGTAATTGCTTCTAGAAACGGTTCCTTTCTCGAGGAAAAGTTTCTCTCGAAAGAATTGAGTGGGCGGATGGTGGAGACTTGATGAGGTTATTGAACCATAACTTCAACTAGTGTGTAGCAGGGCACAGGAAGTTGTTCCTGTGGCACCTACACCAATTGAAGTGGAAGCTTATGATAGTGATCATAAAACTACGGATCAAGTCACTACCAAACCTCATAGGACGACAGGGATGCATACTACTTCGGAGTGGTACGTAATCCTATCTTGCAAATCATGTTGTTGGACAACGATGAACCTATGAGCTTTGGAGAAGCGATGGTGGGCCCATATTCCGACAAATGGTTAGAAGCCATGAAATCCGAGATAAATGGATCTTTAAGAAGAAGACGGACATGGACGGTAATGTTACCGTCTATGAAGCTCGACTTGTGGCAAAGAGTATTTTCACAAGTTCAAAGAGTTGACTACAATGAGATTTTCTCATCCGTAGCGATGCTTAAGTCCGTCGGAATCGTGTTAGCATTAGCTGCATTTATGAAATCTGGCAGATGGATGTCAAAACAAGTTTCCTTACCAGTTTTCGTAAGGAAAGGTTGTATGTGATACAATCGGAAAGGTTTTGTCGATCCTAAGGATGCTAAAAGGTATGCTGGCTCCAGCGATCCTTCTAAGGACTGGAGTAAGCATCTCGGAGTTGGAATGTACGCTTTGATGAGATGATCAAAGATTTTGGGTTTATACAAAGTTTATGAGAAACTTGTATTTCCAATAAAGTGAGTGGGAGCACTACAACATTTCTGATAAGTATATGTGAATGACATATTGTTGATCCGAAATGATGTAGAATTTCTGGAAAGCATAAAGGGTTGTTTGAAAGGAGTTTTTCAAAGGAAGACCTGGATAAAGCTGCTTACATATTGGGCATCAAGATCTATAGAGAAGATCAAGACGCCTGATGATACTTTCAAAGAACGCACACCTTGACATGATTTTGAAAGAGTTCAAAATAGATCAGCAAAGAAGGAGTTCTTGGCTGTGTTACAAGGTGTGAGTATTGAGTAAGACTCAAGACCTGACCACAGCAGAAGAGAGAGAAAGGACGAAGGTCGTCCCCTATGCATCAGACGTAGGCTCTACAGTATGCTATGTTGTGTACCGCACATGAAGTGTGCCTTGCCATGAGTTGGTCAAGGGGTACAATAGTGATCCGGGAATGGATCACATGACAGCGGTCGAACCTATCCTTAGTATCTAGTGGACTAAGGAATTTTCTCGATTATGGAGGTGAAAAGGAGTTCGTCGTAAAGGGTTACGTCGATGCGAACTTTGACACTAATCCGGATGACTCTGAGTAGTAAACCGGATTCGTATAGTAGAGCAATTATTTGAAATGGCTCCAAATAGCGCGTGGTAGCATCCACAAGATGACATAGATATTCGTAAAGCACACACGGATCTGAAAGGTTCAGACCCGTTGACTAATAACCTCTCTCACAAGCATAACATGATCAAACCAGAACTCATTGAGTGTTAATCACATAGTGATGTGAACTAGATTGTTGACTCTAGTAAACTCTTTGGATGTTGGTCACATGGTGATGTGACCTGTCAGTGTTAATCACATGGTGATGTGAACTAGATTATTGACTCTAGTGCAAGTGGGAGACTGTTAGAAATATGCCCTAGAGGCAATAATAAATTGGTTATTATTATATTTCCCTTTTCATGATAATCGTTTATTATCCATGCTAGAATTGTATTGATAGGAAACTCAGATACATGTGTGGATACATAGACAACACCATGTCCCTAGTAAGCCTCTAGTTGACTAGCTCGTTGATTAATAGATGGTTACGGTTTCCTGACCATGGACATTGGATGTCGTTGATAACGGGATCACATCATTAGGAGAATGATGTGATGGACAAGACCCAATCCTAAGCCTAGCACAAGATCGTGTAGTTCGTTTGCTCAGAGCTTTTCTAATGTCAAGTATCATTTCCTTAGACCATGAGATTGTGCAACTCCCGGATATCGTAGGAATGCTTTGGGTGTGCCAAACGTCACAACGTAACTGGGTGGCTATAAAGGTGCACTACAGGTATCTCCGAAAGTGTCTGTTGGGTTGGCACAAATCGAGACTGGGATTTGTCACTCCGTGTAAACGGAGAGGTATCTCTGGGCCCACTCGGTAGGACATCATCATAATGTGCACAATGTGACCAAGGAGTTGATCACGGGATGATGTGAGTTATGGAACGAGTAAAGAGACTGGCTGGTAACGAGATTGAACAAGGTATAGGGATACCGACGATCGAATCTCGGGCAAGTAACATACCGATAGACAAAGGGAATTGTATACGGGATTGATTGAATCCCTGACATCGTGGTTCATCCGATGAGATCATCGTGGAACATGTGGGAGCCGACATGGGTATCCAGATCCCGCTGTTGGTTATTGACCGGAGAACGTCTCGGTCATGTCTGCATGGTTCCTGAACCCGTAGGGTCTACACGCTTAAGGTTCGATGACGCTAGGGTTATAGGGAAAGCATGTACGTGGTTACCGAATGTTGTTCGGAGTCCCGGATGAGATCCCGGACGTCACAAGGAGTTCCGGAATGGTCCGGAGGTAAAGATTTATATATGGGAAGTCCTGTTTTGGTCACCGGAAAAGTTTCGGGTGATATCGGTAATGTACCGGGACCACCGGGAGGGTCCCGGGGGTCCACCAAGTGGGGCCACCAGCCCCAGAAGGCTGCGTGGGCCAAGTGTGGGAGGGGACCAGCCCCAGGTGGGCTGGTGCGCCCCCCCACCAAGGCCCAAGCGCATGGGAGAGTGGGAGGGGGCAAACCCTAGGTCCAGATGGGCCTTGAGGCCCATCCTAGTGGCGCCCCCCCTCTCCTCCCCTTGGATGGGATCTAGGGCTGGCCGCTTCCTCTTGGGGTGGGAACCCTAGAGGGGGGCGCAGCCCCCTCCCCTCCTATATATAGTTGAGGTTTGGGCTGCCAAGACACATGAGAACGTCTCTCTTTCGGTGCAGCCATACCCCTCTCCCTCCTCCTCCTTTCCCGCGGTGCTTGGCGAAGCCCTGCGGGATTGCCACGCTCCTCCATCACCACCACGCCGTCGTGCTGCTGCTGGATGGAGTCTTCCCCAACCTCTCCCTCTCTCCTTGCTGGATCAAGGCGTGGGATACGTCACCGGGCTGCACGTGTGTTGAACGCGGAGGCACCGTTCTTCGGTGCTCAGATCGGAATCAACCGCGATCTGAATCGCTACGAGTACGACTCCCTCATCCGCGTTCTTGAAACGCTTCCGCATCGCGATCTACAAGGGTATGTAGATCCACTCCCCTTCCCCTCGTTGCTAGAGTACTCCATAGATTGATCTTGGTGATGCGTAGAAAATTTTGAATTTCTGCTACGTTCCCCAACACTTGGCACCCCAAGCCTCACCGCCAAAGTGGGCGAGGCAACAAACCAGCTGCTCCTCCGGACGCACCCTGAGAACCTAGGCAGCGCCTCCAAGAAGGGGACGGTTCCGAGACGCCGTCACTGCCTGGCCCGGCGAACCGAGCCTAGGGTTTCCCCCAGTGACAGAATAAGGGTTGGACATGCCATGACAACGCCCCCAGGGAGGAGACGGCGCCAACAAGCGTCGCCGTTGCCCGCAGCCGCGCCGGATTTCTCCTTGGCCATGTCCATCAACGTCCGGAGCGTAGCAAACTGGAAGGGAGGGCAAAGTTACCACCCTGGGCCATCACTGTGGAGAGGGGGAGCCGGATGTCGTCGCGCCGCCAACCGGCGAGTCCACCACAGCCCCCGGTCGGGGAAGACCAGGGCCTGCATCCACCCGCTACAGCCCCGCCGCCCTCATGGCCAGGGAATGCAGCGCCGCCTGGACACCGCAGCACAACCAGCCATGATGCCCGGCCATCCACCCGTCGCGCCTCCGCCCCAGGAAGAGGACGACGAGTCTAGCGCGGCCTGGGGCCGCCGCCCCAGCGTACCATCCCCGGAACACCGGCAGGATCCCCCGCGCCGCCCGTAGCCCGGCGGCCAGATCCGGCCAAGCCAGTGCAAGCCGGCCTGGCGGCCACGCGCGGCCCTTCGCGCCAGCAGCCGTGCTGCCAGCCCTCGCGCCGCGCATGCTCCACCCGACCACCAGCGAGCTGCCCATCCCATGGCCATGACGCCATATCCGAGCGAGCCGCCACGGCCAAACCACCATCTAGCACCACCAGATCAGCTGCCGCACTGCCCCAGCAGCCACAGCAGCCGGCACACCACCGCCAGGTCCCGGGGCCGCCGCCCCGGCGTCCGTCCACCGTCGACCGAGCGCCTTGTCCAGGGCCAGCGCGCCACGCCAACAGGGGGTCTCCCCGCGTGAGAGGAGAGGGCCCGCCGCCGCAGGCCGCCACACGGGCTTTGCCCGGCGACGTTGCCCAGCGGCGGCGAGGGGAAGGCCTGGAGTAGGGGTAGCGGCGGCGGCGGCGGTAGGGTTCACCCGAGCCGCCCCCTGGGAGCGACGCAGGCGCTGAGCGGTTCCAGAAGAATTGGAAACAGATACTGCTGTGTGCATGCGTTAGCGGTGAAGTGCACCGACCACTAAGAGCATCTACATTACTAAACAAACAGCTGATGATGTTAGAAGTTAAGTAGTGCTCCATGTTTACTACTATGATGTACTCGACACAGCGCTTCTGTGAAGAAAGGTGCATGTGATTACTATCCCTGTAAAATTTTCACCGGGTTAAAAACATTTTCCACAAACAAATAAGCCTACATTTAGACTGACACTCTTGCGCTAGGTTTTCCTATGACAGCCAACACGGAGCATGTGCTGGACAAAAGCCGAATCTCAGATCCTTTCCTGCGTGCCTGCGTTGAAAGGAGCTAAAGACAAAGTGGCACTAGCCAACGAGCACCTCAATATAATTGACAAGCAGCCATCATTGACGACTTGTCGTGCCACGGCCCACGGCATTGACTCTTCGTCACCTACTTGGTTGCCAAGGTATCGGCAACGAGGACGATGGAAGGAACAATATATCCGAATAAAATGAATAATAATGTGTTTTCATCTTACGGTCGCTCAGATGAATGTGTTGTTGCATGTCAGTTCGTTTGGCTGTGCGCGTGTCCTGCCCCTAAACTCCTTCGCTCCATCAAATGGTGGAACAAATTCGGGCTCGGATCACACCAGCTTTCTTCCAATATTGTTACCTAGTACTCTCTTCGTCTCAATATAAGTGTCTTTTGTTGAGTATATGTGTTATGTGCATATTGTATATTGGGCCCGTCTCCTAGTTCCTTATATAGTTGAGGTCCGTGGCCCATCTTGGTACATTATATATACGTGCCTATGCACGAAGAGCAATACATCGTGCAATCATAATCTCACACATGTTACCAGTTTTTAGGTTCTAATCCTAGTTTTCCGCCGCCGCCGCGCTCCTCCGTGCCGCCGCCGCCACCTAGCCGCCGCCATTCGTGCGCCTCCTGCGCCGGCCGCCGCTCCTCCGCTAGCTGCACCCGGTCGCCAGCCCGCTCGCTGCACCCGATCGCCAAGCCCCGATCTTCAAGCCAGCCAACCACGTGCACAGCATCACCAGTGCCAGCCCGCTTGCCATCGCCACGCTATCCCGCTGCAATCGCCCAGCCGCGCCAGCCGCCACGTGCAGCTGCCCCGACTCGAGCCACCTTTCCCAGCCGAAGCTGCTCCACCCGCTGCTTTCCCGTCCGCTGTCCGCCAGCGTGCCTCGCCCGTTGCCCGCTTTTCCCGATCGCCAGCACGCCTCGCCTGCTCGCATCGCCCGCCAGCGCCCGCTCGCCTTGCAAGCCGCTGCTGCCGCCTGTCGCGATCCGCCGCTGCCAGCGGCCCGATGGCGTCCACCGGCCCGTCCGCCGCCGCCTCTGTCGTCCCGTTGACGGCGCCCTCTGGCGCGGCTCCGCCGCCGGTGTCCTACGACGCGGCCCCGCTCCGTTGGCGCTCTCCAGCCACTCCCGCTACGGGCCCTCTGGCGCGGCTCCGCCGCCGGCGTCCTACGATGGGGCCCCGCCACCGCCGGCGCTCTCCGGCCAGTCCGTCGCCGCTGGCACCGCCTCTGCCCGTCGACCCTTTGCTGTTGTGTGGGGCGTTTGACGCGCCCGTTCCCACGTACGGGAATCCTACGTACGGGGCTCCGCCCGTGTACGGGTCTCCACCCGTGTACTGGTATCCCGGGTATCGGTGGGGGTCGTCAGTAGGCCAGCACTCGCAGCAGCCTGACGGCGCCCGGTACCTGCAGCATCTGCCAGCGGACCAGCAGGTTTTTCCGGCAGGCCTACCCGGCACCGCAGTCGCAGCCGGGGCTGCTACCCATACCATATGGAGAGTACCCACCGCCGCAACCGAGCGGCGGCTACGGCCTTCCCATGGCGTCTCCGTCCCCCTCGCCGGCCCTGCCGCCGGCGCCCTGGGACCCGGTGCTCCTCCCCGCATTGCATGCCGCTCCTACGCCGAATAACTACACTGGAGGTGGCGATTGATACATGGACACCGGTGCTACGGCTCACATGTGTGCTCATTCTGATAACCTTGACTCCTTCACTCCTATCTCCATGACCGCTGCATCATTGTCGGCGACGGTTCCATACTTCCTATCACACACATTGGGCACACTTCTTTTCCTTCTAGTTCTACTCCATTATCTTTGTCTAACATACTTGTGTCACCTCATCTTATTAAGAATCTCATTTTTGTTTGTTGTTTTACTTGTGAAAATCCTGTTACCATTCAATTTGACGAGCTTGGTTTTTGTGTCACAGACGCTCGAACCAGGATGGTACTTCACCGATGTGACAACCCCGACGAGCTCTATCCGGTGCGCTCGCCTTCATCCACCACCACCGCACCAGTTGCTCTCTCCGCTGGAGTCGATCTCTGGCACGCTCGCTTGGGTCATCCCAACCCCGTCACACTTCGTCATATTCTTAGAAGTTTCAGTTTCAGTTGCAATAAGATCGAGGATCACACTTGTCATGCATGTCGAGTCGGCAAACATGTTCGTCTACCATTTAATAATTCCGCCACCATTGCTTCTTTTCCTTTTCAGTTGATTCATAGCGATGTGTGGACTTCTCCGGTTCCCAGTAATTCGGGCTATTTATATTATCTGGTCATTCTTGATGATTATTCTCATTATGTGTGGACTTTTCCTTTGAGCAGAAAGTCGGATGCACTCTCTACCTTGACGGATTTTTACTCCTATGTCCGCACGCAGTTTGGGCGTCCCATCCTTGCGCTTCAGACGGACAATGGAAAAGAGTTCGACAACCTCGCTTTCCGCACCTTTTGTCGCATTACGGTATAGTTTTCCGCCTCACATGCCCGTACACTTCACAGCAAAACGGCCGAGCCGAACGCGTCCTTCGCACTCTGAATGACTGCGTTCGCACGCTCCTGTTTCATGCCAACGTGCCGCCTCGTTTCTGGCCGGACGCACTCGCCACTGCATCACTTCTTCTTAACATTAGACCCTACCGCCCACAGTGGAACTATGCACCTCACCATCTTCTCTTTGGTACGCCCCCGTCTTATGACGACTTGCGTATTTTTGGGTGCCTTTACTATCCCAGCAATGCCGACACTGCTTCTCACAAGCTTGCACCTTGATCTGTCGCTTGCATCTTCATCGGCTACCCTTCTAACTCCCAGGGATATCGGTGCTATGATCCCGTCTTCCACCGTGTGTTCACTTCCCGGCACGTTTACTTTGATGAGCATGTGTTTCCGTTTCACCTGGTACCCCCGGCTGTTCCTCTCGCCACCGGTGACGCAGGCTCCTCGACGCCTCTCCCAGGGCGCTCGCGCGCCTCTCTTGGCCCACCCCCTGGCTTTGAGGCGCCCTCCCCACCCCCCCCGCATGTGACGCCTCCTACAGCCGCAGCACTGGCGCCCTCGATGTTGGCGCCTGCGGCCCCACGCCCCACCGGCGCCCGCGGCCCCGCGGATCCCCCGGCGCCCGCGGCCCCCTCGGCGCCCGCGGCCCCCTCGATGCCCTCAGTGCCCCCGCCCCCCGGCCCCCTTGGCGCGTGTGGCTGGTCCGGTCACCCGCGCCCGTACGGGCATTTTTCGCCCGAGCTCGCGCTACACCTCGGATGACTACGTCCATGCGGCGTCCACCTCTGAGCCGTCGTCGTTGCCGTCCTCCGTTCGAGCCGCTCTTCGTGACCCGCTCTGGATGGCTGCGATGCAAGAGGAGTTTGACGCCCTGCTGTGCAACCGGACATGGCAGCTTGTTTCCCGTCCCCGGCACGCCAACGTGATTACCGGGAAGTGGGTCTTTAAACACAAGCTCCGTCCTGATGGTACCCTTGATCGCTACAAAGCGCGCTGGGTCGTTCGTGGCTTCCGACAGCGTGCTGGCATCGACTTCACCGACACCTTCGCTTCGGTCGTCAAGCCCGGCACGATACGCATGGTTCTCCACCTTGCGCTCTCCCGTGCTTGGCCGGTGCACCAGATGGACGTCTCTAACGCCTTCCTTCATGGTCACCTTGAGGAGCAGGTCTTCTGCCAGCAGCCCACTGGGTTTGTTGAGCCGGCGCTTCCCGACCACGTGTGCCTGCTTTCGCGGTCCTTGTACGGACTCAAGCAGGCTCCGCGCGCTTGGTACCAGCGCATCGCGGCGTTTCTCCACCAGCTTGGGTTCCGCTCTACCCACTCGGATGCCTCGCTCTTCGTCTATCATCAGGGCTCCGACACGGCCTACTTGCTGCTCTATGTCGACGACATCATCCTGACGGCATGTACGGCTGGTCTCCCCAGTCAGCTCATGGCTCGTCTTCGCGCTGAGTTCACCATCAAGGACTTGGGTCCTTTGCACTACTTCCTCGGTGTCGAGGTGGTGCGCCGTCTCGATGGCTTCTTCCTTCATCGGTGGAAGTACCCTTATGAGCTCCTGGAGCGCGCCGCCATGCTTAATTGCAAGCCCGCCGCTACGCATGTTGATACGAAGGCCAAGCTTTCTGCCACGGATGGTTCTCCTGCTTCGGATGCTGCTTTCTATCGGTCTATCGTTGGTGCTCTTCAGCACCTCACTCTGACTCGACCGGAGATCCAGTATGCTGTGCAGCAGGTGTGTCTTCATATGCATGCTCCTCGAGACGTTCACTGGGCTGCGGTCAAGCGGATTCTCCGCTATGTCTGTGGCACTATGGATCTTGGCGTCACGCTTCATGCCTCCGCTGACACCGCCCTCACCGCCTACTCCGATGCAGACTGGGCGGGCTGCCCTGACACTCGTCGCTCCACCTTGGGCTATTGTGTCTACCTTGGACCCTCACTTATCTCGTGGTCGTCCAAGCGGCAGCCTACGGTCTCTCGTTCCAGTGCTGAGGCTGAGTATCGTGCGGTGGCCAATGCCGTCGCCGAGTGTTCGTGGCTTCGCCAGCTGCTTCAGGAGCTTTCTTGCCCTGTTGACCGTGCCACGGTGGTCTACTGCGACAACGTCTCGGCGGTCTACCTCTCCGCTAACCCGGTGCATCATCGACGGACCAAGCATATTGAGTTGGATATTCATTTTGTTCGGGAACAGGTGGCCCTTAGCCATATTCGTGTTTTGCATGTCCCTACTTCCCAACAATTTGCAGATATCATGACCAAGGGCTTGCCTACGGCGTCATTTGATGAGTTCCGGTCCAGTCTTTGCGTCAGCCGCGGTGCCGCTTCGACTGCGGGGGGGTGTTGAGTATATGTGTTATGTGCATATTGTGTATTGGGCCCGCCTCCTAGTTCCTTGTATAGTTGAGGTCCGTGGCCCACCTTTGTACATCATATATACGTGCCTATGCACGAAGAGCAATACATCGTGCAATCATAATCTCACACATCGTTGATTTAGTACAAAGTTGTTTTAATTTTGTGTTTTCTCCATTCCGAAATACGCATATTTGATCTAGTACAATTTTCAAAGACATTTATTTTGTGACTGAGCGAGTACTACAGCGATATTTAGTTTGGGACAAAGGGGGTATCACTTGCTCAGCCGTATTAAACTAATTGAATGGAAAGTAGGAGTAGTAGGAGTACTAGTCAAGTGAGGATCCATCACCCCCGCAAGAAAGCTAGAAAAGGTTAAGACTGATCACGCAGGATTGTTCTTGATTCGCGGTATTAGGTTCCAGGAATCCTGGTGCGGTGGCAACCGAAAACCGCTGGCGGTGCATCTCAACATGTTCTTATATTCCTAAATATGCATATTCTCTCTTCTCCTTTTACATGTGAAGACCCACATTCAGACATTCTCTTGTTCTATAATACTATAAAATTAGTAGATGATGATCTAGTCTTTTCCATGGCCCCATTTGAATCACGCGATTCTTCGTGCAATTGGAAAATGTGCAAAACTGAATGGCGTGACAATGTTGTTTTTGCAGAAACTGAAAACAGGGAACAAATAAAGGAAGACCTTTGGCTTCACTCAACCGCGCGCACATAGACTCAATATCATATTTTTTTGTTTATATTTTATCTAGTGTCAGGTTCATATAGGCAGGAATAAATAGAATGGATCTTTGAAAAGAGGTTGGTATCTGCTGGAGATCTTTCTTTAGAGCTGAGTGCAAAGTGACTTAGAGAATAAAACTTGCCGCTCTGCATAAGAGGTGGCTATCATAAATTCATAAACAAAAGGGGAATATAGAGAATAAAATTAAAAGCTGCAATTCTAAAATTAAACGGCTTCTTCGATTCACGTGATTAGTTAAATGCAAGAAAAGGAAAATCGTACAATTAACATTTCATGTCCTTACTCCCCGCAAAAAAAAAAAAACATTTCATGTCCTTACGGATTCTATAGGTTTCAAAGAAATCTGGATGGAAGAGTGATTGCTAGCATAGAAGAAACAATCAATTCTATCATACGAAAAAAAATCCTAAGAATTATAATCTTGTGAATCAAACAACCATTGTAGGGAAATTTCATAAGGTTCTATCCTACAAAAATTACTTCTAATCAAATCAGCCCTAGTTCGAATCCTACACAATATTCTTCTAAAAAGATCTGTTTTGCCCCGATTAGGAGTATCTTTCTACATTGTCATGACAATGCCAAAAAGGTATGCACTTGAAAAATCTTTTTTGATAATTTTAATTAAGAATGATTGACATGGATATCTTCCTGCTTTGTGTGAGTCTAATATACAACATGCGCCAACCACAAATAGTGATGCAACTAAGGGCATCTGCACACATCGACATTATATGAGTCGCCGGTCTTGTATAGGAAAGTACACGTACGATTTTGGTGTTAGGTTGGACAACGAAAGGACCACGATGATTAATTTGGTGACGAAAATGGCGCAAGCAAGACACAATTTACCCAGGTTCAGGTCTACAAGATGGGTAATAGCCTTATGTCATGTTTGGGTTTATGTACTATTATAAAGATTACAACGCAAGGGTGATGCTAGTCTAGATTGGATCTACTCTAGTTTGATTAAGAAATTGGTTCTTGAGGTGCAAAGCTTGTCTCTCGGACTCTCAGTGAAGACACATTGTGCCTCATGTTTCATGTGTTGACATTACCAAGACCTTAATTTATAGACATGATGAGTATTGACCTCCAATATTTCTATCACTCCCGAGATACACTCGTGATTAGCACTAAGACAAGGGCAATTGTCCTTTATCCGATTCTGAAGTCGGATTCTACATGATATCCGTTGTATCCGCCTTGAACCCTAGCCTAGTAAATTAGGGTGCAACTGTCCTTGAGATATCTCTTATGCCTCGCATACAGAAATGTCTGCATTCTTGAGTTTGTATGGTATTTATATTTAGAGTTCCTTTAATTCACATGATTGAGAAATGGAGGAACCGAAAAAAGAATAGAATAGGAACGCACCTGTAAAAGAAGAGATTGAAAAGTACATGAACTCTGCAAGATTGGATGATTAATCCAACGCCAATGATGTTCACGTCGGTTTGTCTCGTTCCTTGTGCATAGAATTTCTAGAATGTGGTCTGGATGGATTGTTTCTTTCGCATACTTTTCCCTTGAAGTCGAGATTGAAGGGGAAAGCCTACTCGGTTCTCCTTCCACCTACTCTCATGGATCAAAGGGGTGAATAATACCACCTAGGAAAAATTGTCATTCGTTTCATCTGCTTTTCCAGCAAAAAGAAGAAACAAAATTTGCCATTCCTCTACTTTTCCTTCAAATCAAAGGGAATAATACTAATGACGCTGTAAACAAACCGCGATGGGTTTTCGTACATATTAGTACACGAAAGCAGAAGCTTACAATGTTAGCGCTAATGGGTTTTCGTAGAAAGTGAGCGTTCAGCAGCGAACTCCCTCCCCTCTCATTCTTCAGCGCTAATGGATCGCTGTATGGTTTGGACTTATTTCCGTTGATGAAATGGAAAGGTGGTGAGCTCGGTTCGGAAGGAGCTGAAGACAAATTGGCAATCAGCCAGAGCCAGCGATCACCTCAGTACAATGTTGGGCCACGGTGGCTTTTTTCCACGCTGAATGGTCCTGACAAGTGACATTCACAATTCAAACAATAACAAAAAGACAAGTGACAAGCAGAGCAGCCATCGTTGACGACTTGGACGTGCCACAGAATGCTCACGTAGTACTTGGTCGCCAAGGTATCCGAGATCGACTAGGCCGAGACGGAGAGAATAATACAATCCGGATTCGATTGCAACAATTGAGTGTGGCCTGGCCACTCGCATGCAGAACGGTGGATGGATAGCAGGTGCACAGCATGCTGAGGAGCCTCATCCGCCAGAGACCATGACTTCACTTGGGAAAAGGTATAGTTGGCAGCACGTCCGTGACTGGACCGGATGACCGCCGCTAGCTTAGAGCATGTCCGCTAGTCCCCCCAAGAAGCCTCCCCAAGGCATTTTTTCACCGCCGGCGAGCAAAATTTCTCCCACTCGTCACCCCAAAAGCTCAGTTTTCACCGGATTTGAGCTAAAATACAGCCGGCGAGCACAGGCGAAACCCAGCCCCCGGGGGGGCACTGGGGACGCCGGCACTATTCTTTGCATGCAAACGGTCCACTGTCAGTGTCCCAACTCCCTCTCTCCTCTCCCTCTCCCTGTCTTTTCTCCAGGCCCACCCACGCGCTCAGCCGCACAAGGCAAACTCCCCCATCCCCCACCTACCGAGGCAAGCAGGCGCGCAAAACGGGACGGGCGCGGCGCTGCTCGCCGGAGCTGGGGCATGGGCGAGGGCGGGCGTCCACGGCGAGCGGGCGCAAGAGTCATGGCGGGCGAGCGCGGGCGTCACGGCGGCCGCGTGAGCTCGCGGGGAGCTCGTCCATGGCGTTCTGCGGGGAGCTCGTCCATGGCGGGGAGCTCGTCCGTTGGCCTCGTCCACCGCCCGCTCGAGCGCGCGCTGCAGGCCGTCGTTGTCGTTGTCGACCGCGCGGTGCATCTCGACGAGCTCGACGGCGTCCTCCTCGGCCGCGCGCCCGCGTGCGAGCAGCGCATCTCCCTGGCGCGCCAAGCGGCCGCGGCCTCTTCCAGTCGGCCATGAGAGCTGCGAGGACGCTTGGAAGGGCGCCGAGGAGGGATCCCTGCCCGTGGCCGCCCACGCTCGTCCGTGCTCCCCACCTCGTGTGTCGCCCTGACCTGCGGCTGCGTGTCCCCTCGTCGGCCGCTCCTCACGCTCGTGCCCGGCCCTGCCAGCCTCGACCCGGCCACGCGTCGCGCCAGCGAGCGCCGCCTCTCCTGCGCCACGACTCGGCCCGGGCGGCCGCTTGCCGCGACTGGAACACCGGGCATGCGGGACACGAGGACGGGGCGTCGGTGGTCAAGCTCGGAGACCGCGGCGATGGACAGCACGGCGATTCGCAGCAGCGCCGAGGCCGCGGACGACGTGGCTGTATTGGCTGGCGATCCTGGCAGCGAGGGGGGCTTGGTCGGGGACGTTGGTGACTCCGCGGTCTGCCTGGGCTGGGGGGGCAACGGCCGGAAGAAATCTGAGCCCCGGAGTAAAATTCTCGCCGACAGCCCCCCAGGCGGCGAAAAAAATGCCTCCTGGGGAGGCCAACGGCTAGAGATGCTCTTAGCTTTGGCCGACAGCGACGGCGCCGGAGGAGGAGTGGGCGCTACGAAACTCGAGGGGGTGCAAAGCGCGGCGTCGCATCCATGAGTCGTCACGTTCGCGTCTCCGTCTCCGGAGAGAAGCTGGTGTCCAAACGGAAGGGGACACGGGGTGGAAGTGGAACGTTCACCGGGAAGGGGAGGGACCAACGCCGCCGCTCCACCGTTCAGGCCCGGTAGCAGTGGAAATGTGCGCTCTCAAGCCTTCGACGCTGGGATAGTCCCACCTCGGAGAAATTACAAGCATTACGACCAGTTTATACATCGAAAGCTTCGCAGAGTTACCGTAGAACAATTGTTCTACGGTCTTGGCTTAAAAAAAGCTTCGCAGAGTGCTCGCCGAGTTCGGTGGCGCGAACTTGTAACCCAGATGATGAGGGGGTAATTGACAGTCACTGCTGGCCCGGTCGTGTCGGCCCACAGCCCAATTACATGAGGGGAGCAGGCTTCTGGGCCCGGTCGTGTCGGCCCCTTGCCCAATTACAAGTGGGGAGAAGCTGACTGTCATTTTTTATTTTTCTTTCTTTTTTATGATTCCTGTTTGTTTATATTTTTTTATACTTACTTCGCTCTATTTACATCCTATACGATTCGTGTTACTTATAATTCTCTGTGGTTCGGTTCTATATATCGATTGCCGATTGGAAAAGATCGAGACAAATTCCTATTTATTCATTTTTTCTTACTTATTATGTGCTCTAATTTCTGTTCATATCTTTTTACCTATAAATTTATATGATTCATGTCTATTTTTTACTTATAATTCTATATGATTCCTGTCTATATATTGATTGCCGATCGTAAAAGTTCAAAACAAGTGAGATTTATATTTACATTCTTTATTTATAAATTTTATATGATTTGTGTATATATTTGTTTACTTATAAATCTTTGTGATTCGATTGCTGATCGGAAAAGATCGAGACAAATTCCTATTTTGTTACTTATTCTTTGCTCTAGTTCCTGTTCATATCCTTTTACCTATAAATTTATATGATTCATGCATATTTTTTTACTTATAATTCTATATGATTCCTGTCTATATATCGATTGCCGATCGTAAAAGATCGAGAAAAGTGAACGTAAATCCTATACATCGCTCTAAGCGGCACTACTGCCTCTCGCACCCCGAAGCAAACCGTTAATGGGTCAGGCCCATCCTTCTTTTTTAGTGGGCCGCATTTTGGGGAGGCCCATCAAGTAAAGTAGCCATCCGTGATGAAATGGTCCGCCGACCGTACCACGACTTTGGTCATTTTATCGTGGTAGATGGAAATTCATTTCTTTTGTTTGGCGGTCCCTCTTCTGCCACGGATTTGAGAGAACCATGATAGATGCTCGGTCGGCGTGTGCCAGATGCCAAATTTTCGGTTCCTCGAACGTTTTAACTCTGATCGATGCCCCGCGGTCTTTCAAAACTTGTGAGGCCATGATGTGTGTGTGTCTGGCGGACATTTTTTTATCGCACACGTTATTTAGACCTTGTTAACGTTGCTTGATGCAGCTGTGTATGGTCTGACTGCCGAGTCCCGATGCCAGCCTCTGTACAAGAATCGTATACTCTATTGGACTTCTTTTCTATCGCGCCCGCTGTTTTGAGCTTGTTAACGTTGCTCCATGCAATCGTGTATGGTATGACTCCTGGGTACCCGATGCCAGCATCTCTAGACAAGAAACGTGTGCTCAGTTTGACTCTTTTTTTTAATCGCACCCGTTATTTTAACCTTGTTAACGTTGCTCCATACAGCCGTGTATGGTCTAGCTGGTAGGTCCAAGCATGTTGGATAATTTGTTACCCATGATTGCTGGCTACTTGACTTTTTATTTTTGAACCCGCTCGTTAAACTTACATTGTTAAAGTTGAGGGACGATGCAGGCGGGTGGGTTCCGATGTTAACCTCGTTGTACAGCAGCGACAGAGGCGCATCACCGGAAGGCATGGCAAATAGGTGGGCCAAGGTGGACGCTCGCGAGGCTGGTACAACGCGTGTCCTTGTTCCCGAACGACGTCGAGGCTCGGGAGTAGTTCAGATTTACAGTTATTTCAAATTTTGTCGTACCAACATGCCTTAGTTTAAGGAAAATCGAATCTAGGATTTTGTTGAATCCAGGGTGGCCAATGGGTCGCTGACATACGGGCCACGGGAAGACAATGACAGACAGCCGAACGCAAGCAAAACTTCAACTAAAAAAATGTGTATCTCACAAACATTAGTTGACATGCAAACCGCCTCACCGCTATGTGAAAGGGGGTAAAAAATTGTGAATCTACAATGGTCCAATTGTAAACAACACTTTCAAATCTTTACAATGTTCGCTGTTGGATTTTGCTGTCCTGTACAACCCCCAATCCAAACTCATTAAGGGCAGTATAGTCCTTTGCCATTAATTAGTGATTATCTTCACTATTAAATTACTTGAGGTAGGTTTGTCGTTTTCGTTCTGACATTTTCTTTCTGATTTTTTTCCCTGATAGTTCGGATGTTTTACATGGTTTGCCACCGCTAAGTCAAACTGAACGGTTTGTTTATTTCCTGACATTGTTAAAGTTGAGGGACGATGCAGGCAGGTGGGTTCCGCTGTTAACCTCACTGTACAGCAGTGACGGAGGCGCATCACTGGGCGCCCGAAGGCATGGCGAATAGGTGGCCAAGGCGGCCGCTCGCGAGGCTGGTACAACGCGTGTCCTCGTTCCCGGGACGACGTCGAGGCTGGGGAGTAGTTTAAATTTTAAATTTAGTTCAAATTTTGTTGTACCAATATGCCTTACTTTAAGGAAAATCAAATCTAGGGTTTTGTTGAGTTCAGCGTGGCCAATGGGTCAACGAGATACGGGCCACGGGAAGACAATGACAGACAGGCGAACACAAGCAAGGCTCCAACTAAAACAACTGTGTATCTCACAAACGTTAGTTCACATGCAAACCCGCCTCACCGTTGTGTGGGTAAAAAATGTGAACCTGCAATGGTCCAATAGTAAACAACACATTCAAATCTTTACAATGTTAGTTGTTGGATTTTGAGAGGGCACGTCCTGAACCCATGGGCATATGCACCCACTTTAAAATAATGCACTTTAAGCAAATTTTAAAATGTGAAAAGGTTCAAAAGAAATTTTCATGCATACTTGTTTGCAAATATGTGTGCGTGGCACAAAGTTTTGTGAAAAAATGTCTTTTTGTTTTATCTCCGCAAAAAAGACAAATTTTAGTGCTTCTAAATAGCGTTCCACCACACAATTTTTTGTCTTCTTTGCATAGGCCACAAAAAAAGTCGTCTTTTTCGTGAGAAACTTTATGCACACACATAGAACATGGAGATGTATCCGTGCAACCTTTTTCAGTTTTTTTAGCATTTAGAAATGTTCCAAAGTAGGTTCATATGTATCCGGATTCATTCATGCACTTCCTGTTGGATTTTGGTGTATATTGTGTAGCAATCTAATCCAGCACCGAAGATTTAGTGTAAAACGATTATGATATGAGGTCACCCAAACTCATTAAGGGCAGTATAGTCTTTTGCCATTAATTAGTGATTATCTTTACCATTAAATTGCTTTAGGTAGGTTTGTCGTTCTCATTCCGACATTTTCTTTCCAAATTTGCCCTTGATGGTTTGAATGTTTTGCATGATCTGCCACCGATAAGTCAAACTGAACGGTTCGTTTATTTCCTTCTCAACCTCCCGCTCGGGTCAATCCCTATTCGGCGGAAGAAGCTCACGTGCCGCTATTGGATGGATGCCACGCCGCCGTCGAAAGGGGCTGCCACGCCTCCTTCGGATGGAGCTCCTGTACTACCGCCCCAGTAGGAACTCGTGCCCCCACCGGAAGAAGCTCCTGCATCGCCGCAAGACTAGCATCTGCCTCCACGGTTGCGCCGCCCTCGGCCTACTCCGTGCGTGCCTGCTATTCTCTCGTGCTACGCAAGTGTCGCGCCCAACCTACTCGCGTGTGTCGACCGCATCGGGCATGGTCCTCGTCGGGGCTACGCGTGTAGAAGTGCATTGCTCTAGCCAATGCAACCAAAAGGCCGACTTAATGGAAGACTAGGCAATTCATTTATACGTCAACACTCCCCCTCACGCGTGTCTCCTCGGGCCTAAACGCGGAACAAAATTGGGTTGCCATTTAATTGCACCAGCCGAGTCTTGACCTCAAGACCTCCTGGCTTCGATACCATGTAGAAGTGCATGCTCTAGCCAATGCAACCAAAAGACCGATTTGATGGAAGAGACTAGGCAATACATTTATACGTCAACAACGCGTAGGGCCAAGGGCCGAACGGAGGTGGCGTGCTCGAGCTGGGGCACCTTTCCCGAGAACTGGAATTGGAGGCGAGGCGGTCGGCACGGTGAGCAGGCAGGGGCTCACGGAGGAGGGACGACGGGCTCCTGCAGGTCAACGGGAGCGACGCTGCAGTCATGGACAAACAAGGCCTGCGGCCAGCTAGATGGTGACGAGGCCGGGAGGCCGGCTTTGGACTAGGAGCGGTGGGGACGGAGCAGAACGATGGCTAGAGAGGAGCTCGAGTGGGTGGCGCGCATGGAGGAGCCGGCGCGCTCGACTTGCTCTGGCTAACTACGCAGTAGATGGAGATGGTGGCGTCGGGGAAAGGAAGGAATAGAGAGTGAGAGGGGGGCAATTGGAAGAAAAGAGCCGGTGGCGAGGGGGGCTAAGTGCAAAAGGAGAAGGGCCACCGTTCGTGATGGTAAGTGTTAGAAGGGGACAGCTAGGGTGGGCTCTAGGGTTTGCATCGGTTGGGTCTTGGGCCGGTTTGGGCTGGGAGAAGGCCGACGCTGGCCGGATGGGAGGTGGGCTACGCCTGGTAGGCTGGGCTGCTCCCTCTCTCCCTCTAAAAGCCTTTTTTTGTTGTTTTCCTGTTTGTCTTAAAACAATTTTGCAAATAGTTTTTGTTCAAGGAAAAGAAGCAGAAAAATTAGGGTTTTAATTTGAGATGAAAGTGGAAATTCGTACAAAAACGCATCACACGAAATGGAACATGATGAAACCAAAGGTGCAGAAAACTAAGTATAACAAATTATTCTTACTCGTTGGAAACATATTTCAAAGTCTAAGAGCATTACATTTTTTTTAAGTACTGGTATATTTATCTAAATTAATTCTTTCGTAAACGTGGCAACGCACAGGCATTCAGCTAGTCCTAATATAATTAAGTTGGCCCGTCCAGATCCATATCCAATCCCGTATAACCAATCGTATACGACGATCGTGCCGACGACGTTGGGCTACCTTTTCATGCTCTAATGGCCGCCGCCGTGCGACCCCTTCAGGTGTGTCTATCCTTCTGCTCTGCCCCCGTTGCGGCGGCGTTGTCTCCGACGTCACGGTGGAGCAGGAAGGTTTTGCCGTCCGGGAGTACACGCAGAAGGTTGTGTCCGCAGGTGATAGTTGGAAGAAGGTGCATCCTGTGTTGGGTTGATGGTTCGAGGCTGACAGTTTTGGTTTCCTCCTCTGACATCGTAGTCGTGCGGGGGTGTCAGTTTTGGAGTTCGATGGTGTGTCCGGAGACATGATGCATCGATCTGATTCTTTCAATGTCAATGATTTTGCTTCAGGCAAACTACTTTGAAGGTTCGATTGGGACAAGGCAGTGTGTCCTAGCCACTCGCATGCGGAACTCACGTACCCAGGCAAAGGTGGGTGGATACATGGACATAGCAGATTAACAGTAGCAGGAGCACTGCATGCTGACGAACCTCATCCGCCAACGATTGATTAACGGGACCGTGATTTCACTTGTGAAAAGCTATAGTTGGCAGCATGTACGCTGGTTTCCCTCCGCTGCTTCGTCGAACGAACGTCTGTAGCTAGCTCGGTGCTCCGGTGACTCGACGGGATGACTGTCGCTAGCTTTGGTCGACAGCGACGGCGCCGGAGGAGGAGCGGGCGTGTAAAGCTCGGCGTCGCATCCATGAGTCGTCACGTTCGCGTGTCCGTCTCCGGAGGAAAGCTGGTGTCCAAACGGAAGGGGACACGGGGTGGAAGTGGAACGTTCGCCGGGGAGGGGAGGGAGAGGGACCAACGCAACCGCTCCACCGTCGCCATGCATCGCGACGAAAACAAGGTACGTAGGTAGGTGCCCCTTGTTATTAGTTGCACAAACGACGGCAGCTGTCGGACCGGAACTCGCCGTGCCGGCTGGGTCACTCGCATGTGATGTGTGGGGCTCCGTTCTTTTTTTGGTGTCTCCTCTGCGATGGGAGATGAGGAATTCTCGTCCGGGGGAGAGCAGGCCCGCCGGTGCGCGTTTGAATGGAGAGGTTTTGCACCCAAATCCCTTTTTGAGGAATGGGATTGCTAAAGCTCAGTCAGCCGAGACTTAATCAAGTCTCTGTTGATGCTATATTCGTGGATCTTACATGAAGATTCATGCAAAAAAAAAAGTTATTCTTTATGTGTTACATCACTTGATTAAGATTTGGTTAAATTTCAGTCGATTAAGACCTTGCCGCACCCTTTGAGGAAGGCTATATATCATGGCTAGCTTTATGAAAAAAACAATTACATCATCTACAAGCTTACTGACGATGCAATCAGGTGGCTTGTCCAACCAACTAAAAGAGGACTTATTATAATAACTGTAATTAGCTAGCACATGAGCCGCTTGATTACAAAAATAAAAACAATGCTTATCTTTTTTTAAGAAGAAAAACAATGCTTAAATATGACTTTTCAATCGTAGTATCTATATCCACACACTCTGCACCGTTTAGTTCGATTTTGGTAGACAACGCACATAAAGGTGCTACCTATATTCTTAAACGGGCCAGTCCATATAGCAGGGGTTTTTTTTGTTTTGTTTTGGGGAACATTCCTTTGTGTGTTTTTCATGTTTATTTTTCCTGTTAAACCTGTTACTATTTGGGATGGGTTTCTCTTGCCTGTGTTTTCGCATTCTTATCTTTTCTTAATTCACAAACTTTTTACAAAAATCCATGATCTTTTTTTTCAAACTTATGGAAAAATAATAATTCGTGAACTTGTTTCAAATTCATGATTTTTTTTCGAAATCTACAAACTTTTTCGCACTCATGCCAAGTCAAAAGACAACATGTCAAGTCAATGGTCAGTGTGTCAATCATTAGTTTACTGGTCAAGTCAATGGATCAAACCATCTTTTTAGGAATGTGAACAGATCAAGGAGGAGGGATGCCGGTGGTGCGTCTTTGGCTCGGTTCAGTGCTTGTAGTCGTCGCTAGGCGGTCTATGGATCTGAATGTAATTTTTATTATTTCTAGTGTCCATTAGTACTGTCATGATTGAATATGAATAAATCAACAGTTTTCCCAAAAAATAAGGGGGCGACCCGGGTGTCCAACTAGCGTTCATGGGTCGGCCGCGTAACGCGGCTTGTGAGCGTCGGTGCCGAATAGGAGCACTCTGTTTTGCAGGTCGGGGATAGGAGGACTATGAGCACAATTGCGGAATATCCTATTTGACGCTCTCTGCATCGAACAGTCGATCTTTCGCATAGAGCTGGAGATCCAGCGGTAAGATGGCCCGGCCCATTAACATGTCCCCGCGTTTCTAGTTTTAGAACCTCTGACCCGGTTTTCCTGTTTTTCTGGTTTATTTCTTTTTTTCGTTTTTCTGTTTATTTTTCTTCTTTCTTTTTGTTCTTTTGCTTTTCTGCTTCTTTTTTCATTTTTCGTTTTTTTAGAGTTTAATTTCTATTTTGAAAAGTTCCAAGTTTCAAAATTTGTTCGGAAAATTTAAAAATTCGTGCTTTTAAAAAATGTTCAGTTTTTTTAGAAAACGCTCATGTTTTCGCAAATTGTTTATAAATTCAAAAAATATTCAAGTTTTTAGAAAATAGTTGGGGAATTTCAGAAAAAAATCCTTTTTTGAAAAATTGTTCGAATTATCTTTTTACATTTTTCAGAACTTTTAAAATAATGAAAATTGTTCCTGTTTTCAGAAATTGTTCATAAATTTCTAAAAAATGTTCTTATTTTCAAATTTTTGTTCACGTATTCAAAAAATGTTCGCATTTCAAATTTTCTTGGGATTTTCAAAAAAAATCTTCATTTTCGAAATTTATTCTTAAAAAATCAAAATTTATTAAAAAATGTTCCTGTTTTCAAATTTTGTTCGAACATTCTGAAAATGTTCATGTTTGCAAAAAAAATCAGAAATTTAAAAATGTGCTCGCCATTTCAGAAAATTGTTCGGGTTTGTCAAAAATTGTTTGTAAGTTCAGAAAAAAAAACTCAAATTTTGGTGTATTTATTCAGGATTCTTTCAAATATTGTTAAGTCTGCTACGGCTATTAGTTTTTAAACCTCGCGATGTTATTCTGTCATGAGTCTTCTTCGGTCACAGTGGCTAGCAGCGTGGGCACTTGAACAGGTTCTTGCGGGTTCGATTCCCAGCAAACACGATAAACCATTTTTTTGCGATTTTTCACCGCCCCAATCGCTGCGCAACGCAATGGCCTGGCCCAGTCGGACGCACCCCTGTGCGATGGGCATGTATTGGCCGCAAAATGCGGTGCATAGGAGTTCCCCACAATTGCAGCCCATCCGAGAGTAAGGTCAGCAAACCACATGTATTTGTTTTACTAAACATGGGTTGGGCTCCGTCCTCGGCCCACCACAGACCAATTGTATTTGTTTTTCTCAGCAACAAAAAAAGTTGGACATGTCTATGTCTCGCCTGACGCCTATTGCGAGCTAGGGCTGCGTCGAGATCACTAACTAAAAGGTACCTCTTGTAAATGTTACTCTCATCTTCTCTTATACTCATAATGATTGATACATCTCCAACATATCTATATTTTATTAATTGTTTCATGCTATTATATTATCAATCTTGGATGCTTTATATGCATTTATATGCTATTTTATATCTTTTTGGGACTAACCTATTAACCCAGTGCCCAGTGTCAGTTCCTGTTCTTGTGGGTTCGATTCCCAGCAAACACGATCAACCATTTTTTTTTGCGATTTTTCACCGTCCCAATCGCTGCGTAATGCAATGGCCTGGCCCAGTCGGACGCACCCCCTGTGCGATGGGCATGTATTGGCCGCAAAATGCGGCGCATAGGAGTTCCCGACAATTGCAGCCCATCCGAGAGTAAGGTCAGCAAACCACTTGTATTTGTTTTACTAAACATGGGTTGGGCTCCGTCCTCGGCCCACCACAGACCAATTGTATTTGTTTTTCTCAGCAACAAAAAAAGTTGGACATGTCTATGTCTCGCCTGACGCCTATTGCGAGCTAGGGCTGCGTCGAGATCACTAACTAAAAGGTACCTCTTGTAAATGTTACTCTCATCTTCTCTTGTACTCATAATGATTTATACATCTCCAACATATCTATATTTTTTTAATTGTTTCATGCTATTATATTATCAATATTGGATGCTTTATATGCATTTACATGCTATTTTATATCTTTTTGGGACTAACCTATTAACCAAGTGCCTAGTGTCAGTTCCTGTTTTTTACTTGTTTTTGACTTTTTAGAAAATCAATACCAAACGATGACCAAACACGATGAAACTTTACGGTAATTTTTTCTGGACCAGAAGGGACCCTAGAAGGTTTGGTAGGAGGCCAGAAGAGCTACGAGAGAGCCACAAGCTCACACGGCGCTCCCTGGGGGGCAGGGCGCACCCCCTGAGCTCATGGGCCCCATGCAACTCCGTTTGACCTAATTTAACTTTTGTAAATTCACATATATTCCCAAACCAATAGAGAACCACCAGAAACACTTTTTTCGCCGTCGTAAACTTCTGTTCTTCCGTGATACCATCTGGAAGCATTTTCCGGTGCTCTGCCGGAGGGGGAATCAATCACGGAGGGCCTCTACATCATTCTTGCTGCCTTCCGATGATGCGTGAGTAGTTTACCATAGATCTACGGGACCATAGTTAGTAGCTAGATGGTTTCTTCCCTCTCTTTGATCTTCAATACAATGTTCTCCTCGATCTTTGTGGAGTTATATCCGATGTAATCTTCTTTTGCGGTTTATTTATTAGGATCCGATGAATTGTGGGTTTATGATCAGATTATTCATTGAAAGTAATTGAGTCTTTTCTGAACTTTATTATACATGATTGTTATAGCTTTGTTTTCTCTCCGATCTATCTGCTTGCTTTGGCCTACTAGATTGATTTATCTTCAGTAGGAGAGGTGCTTTGTGATGGGTTCAATCTTGTCGTGTCCTCACTCAGTGACAGACGGGGTAGCGAGACATGTATTGTATTGTTGTTATTAAGGGTAAAACGACCGGGTCTAATCATATTGCTTTAGTTTACTTTGTCTACATCATGTCATCTTGTTTAAGGCGTTACTCTGTTTGTCATGAACTTAGTACCATAGATGCAGGCGGTCGGTTGGTGGAATAATATTAGTAGATGCAAGCAGGGGTCACTCTACTTGTGACGGACATGATGCCTATATGCATGATCATTGCCATGAATATGTCATAACTATGTGTTTTTTTATCAATTGCCCAACTGTGATTTGTTTACCCACCGTATGCTATGCGTTCGAGAGAGAGAGGCCTCTAGTGAAAACTATGGCCCCTGGGTATACTTTTATCATATTATTTAAAATCGAAAATACTCTGCTACAAGTTTATACTCTTTATTTTATTTTTTATATCTATTACTATTAGAATTAATCCTTGCAAGTAACGAGTTCAAGGGAATTGAAAATCCTCTTGCCCGTGTTAGGTGCAAGTATTTGCTTTTATGTGCGTAGGTGTTGAAGAGGGAATTTGCGTGGTTTTTCTATTGGTTCGATTAACTTAGTTCTCACTCAGGGAAATACCTAATCTATTGTATTGCTTCACCCCTCCTCTTCGGGGAAATCTCAATGCAGTTTACAAGTAGCAGTGGTGCATAATGCATGTGCACCACTGTCGCAATCTAAACACTTTTCCTTTTTCTCGTTTTCCCAAAATGTTTTACCTCTTGAACCGTGCATTCAAATCATGAATCAATTTCACTATTGAATTTCTTGCATCGAGATCTTTGAAACTAGATCTCATGTTAGTAGGTTCCAATGAAAAAACAAAAATAGGAATCGAAGAAAAACATAAAACTAAAAATGGTAAAGAAAAAAATAAAAAAATGAAAACCAGAATCGGAAGTATATTTCTGCCTTTTTCACCTTTTTTGAAAATCACAACTGCACTTTTCTCTTTCGAGAAGCAGAATTGTGCTTCTCGCTGAAGCATATAGTGTGTTTTTCCCGTTTTTGAGGAAGCACAACTGTGCTTTTCCTTCTCATTGACGCACATGTTATGTTTTCCCTTTAAAGGAAGCACAGTTGTGTTTCTCAAGGAAGCATAGGCTGTGTTTTTTTTCTTTTTTGGGGAAGCACATATGTGCCTTTTCTTTTATAGAAGCATAACTATGCTTCACTTCTTTCTGAAAAAACAAAAAATATCTGCCGAACTTAGGAACAACCAAAAGGCCAAAAAAACATAAAATAAAATAAATGAAAACCCAAGGGCGCGTCCGCTCGCGACACATGGCAGTGGCTTGGCGTATCATTTGGCGCTTCTAGACAAAGAAAGTGACCTCTGCAGGAGGCCTCCGATGGAGTGCCCCTTAATTAGTTGCTCCTGGGTTGCGTCTATATCTCGCCTATTGTGACATAGACTAACGCCTCGCCTAAATGAGAGCATGTAGATGGCCGGCCTAGTAGTATTACACATGTTAGTTTCGTTAAAAAAATTCTTGTTATTTTTCACTTTTCTTTATTTTTGTTTGTAATTTAAAAATTATATACACACATATATTAAAAAAACCATGTTCATGAAATGTACGTTTGTGGGATATTATTTTATGTAATTTTTTCAAAAGGTTCAACGCACACTGAAAAAACGTTAAGGAAATGTAAAGTATGCCAGTGCAATTCTTAAATTTGTCCGTACCACTCAATTTTTTCTCAAAATTAAAAAGATGTCACCTATTTAAAAATATATTCAGCACATTTTCAAAAACAATTTCCATGAAAATATATCTTTCTTTGCGTAATTTTAGAAAATATACGTACAATTAAAAATGTTGTTTATGACATGCAAAGTATTCCTGTATTTAAAAATATATTCCATTATATCTATAAAAATAATTCACGAAATATAAAAAAATTGTGCAGTTTTTGAAATAATTCAAATATTTTTTTTAGCATTTAGAAAAAATGGTCCACACTTGGCAACTGTTTTCATGTTTCTAAAAAAATGTTCGTGATATTGGAAAAAGTATTCAAACATGTGTTAAAAATGTTCACTATTTATTGGAAAAATGTTCAATGTGCATTTCGCAAATGTTCAATGTGTATTCAGATAAAAATTCAACATTTATTTGAAAAGTACGTAATATTTATGTGAAAAATGCTCAACCTGTGTATGAATTTTTTTGAAGTATATTTCAAAAACTAGACATGTATTTGAAAATAAAAAAAGATAAAACAGGAAAATAAGAATAAAAGGGGAAATCACATCAAAGCTTGTGCACCAGGTGTGTACCTGTTGATAGAACATCCAAAAACCTCTCCTAGAAAGCTTTCGAACACCGAATTTTATTTGGCCGGCCAACTACTGGTACAGAGCCGAGAGGAGTGTACGTCTACAATAAGCAAGACATAGCTATCGTGGCAAGCTAGACACTCATCTCGCGTCAAGCGCCCCTGTGTTGATCCCGACCCAGGTAGCACGTCTTAAATGGTCTTTCCTTCAACAGGCCTTCAACAGGTTTTGGGTATGAAAGGTTTTGATCAGGCCTGAAGACACCAGGTAGACTCCTTCACGTAAAAAGGGAGTGTTGAAATTAAAGTGAATGATGACATATGTCACTATTTCCAAACACACAAAGGACTGAGGCAAGGGGATCCGATGTCTCCTATTCTCTTCAACATAGTGGTTGATATGTTGGCAATTCTTATAGAAAGAGGTAAGGATGCGGGTCAGGTAGGTGGCCTCGTCCCGCACTTAGTAGACGGAGGTGTATCCATTCTACAGTATGCCGACGATACTATCATTTTCATGGAGCACGACTTGGCAAAAGCACGAAACATGAAGCTCGTGTTATGCTTGTTCGAACAATTGTCCGGGTTAAAGATTAATTTCCACAAGAGCGAGTTGTTCTGTTTCGGAAGAGCTAATGATGAACAAGATGCGTACAAACAATTGTTCGGGTGTGAATTGGGGGCTTTACCTTTTACGTATTTAGGTATACCAATTCACCATCGTAAGCTAACCAACAGAGAATGGAAGTGCATTGAAGATCGTTTTGAGAAGAAATTGAGTTGTTGAAAAGGCAAGCTGATGTCATACGGAGGACGATTAATTCTCATTAATTCAGTCCTCACGAGTATGCCCATGTTTCTTCTCTCTTTCTTCGAGGTTTCGGTGGGAGTCCGGAAGAGGCTAGACTTCTATCGATCACGCTTCTTCTGGCAGAGTGATGAACTTAAGCGAAAATACAGACTTGCTAAATGGGATATCATCTGTAGGCCGAAAGACCAAGGGGGTCTAGGTATTGAGAATTTGGAAGTGAAGAACAGATGTCTCCTTAGCAAGTGGCTGTTTAAGCTTTCTGTTGAGACAGAGGCCACTTGGGCTCAGATTTTGCGGAACAAGTACCTTCACTCCAGAACCTTGTCCCAGGTGACAGTGAGGCCGGATGATTCGCCTTTTTGGAAAGGACTGATGAGAGTTAAACCACTCTTTTTCAATAGGTCAAGATTCATAGTTAGAAACGGTACAACTACGAGGCTTTGGGAGGATACATGGCTAGGGGAGACGCCCCTCGCGCTCCAATATCCTTCTTTGTATAACATTGTTCAGCGTAGAGACGCCTACGTTGCAACAGTTATGCAGTCAACTCCGCTTAATATTCAATTTAGGAGGACGCTAGTGGGAACCCGTTGGGAAGCTTGGCTCAATCTTGTCAGAAGATTAATGGATGTTCAGTTGTCTCAACAGCCCGATCAGTTGTGCTGGAAACTAAATAAGAATGGCGCATTCTCGGTTAAATCCATGTATTTGGATGTTATCAACTCTAGTGTGATTCCTAGATCGAATCATGTTTGGAAAGTTAAAGTTCCTTTGAAAATCAAAGTGTTTATGTGGTTTGTGCATAAACAAGTTATCTCTACTATTAAAGGAGGATCGAACGTCGTGATGGTTCGACCTCCTTCGATCCCACCTCCCGCACCCTTCGTACCCACAATTCTCATCCTCGCTCGAGGAAACAAACCAAAGAAAAAAATAAACACAACCCACGAACGCACGTCCCTTCGTGATTGGAGGACAAGTTCCTTGATTTTTTCCAACTGAACCCACCTCCTTTTCTGCCTATCCCACCCACGCCGTAGCCCTCTCTCCGCACGCGCGCCGCTCATCCTAGACGGTCGCCACCGCCTCCATCGATTCTCGACCTCCCAAAGGACGCTTCCATCACGCCAGTCAAGGCCCTGCCGTAGGCCACGGTTGGGTGCCGCCATCCACTCATCTCCTCCTACACGGCCCCTTCTCTCTCAGATCCAGGCTGGTCGCTGGTGTCGAGCCCCAACCGGAGCAGCCCCCACCTTCCTTTCCTCGTGCGCCGCGGCGCCGTTTCTCAGTGCCCTTCGCAAGGTACACATCGTAGCCCAGGCCGCATGGGCTGAAAGCGTCCGCCGCCGAGCCAGGTCCAAGGATGGCACTCCGTCACACCGTGTGCCGCTGCATCGAGCCGGTGGCCAGCATCGCCGCCCAGTCCATCCACCCGCGAGCCGCGAGATCCATCCTCCTAGTTCTGCATCCATCAGGCCCCCAACCACCAGGTATAGGCCACTGCTTTTATTATATTTCTCCTCTGCTTTGGTCTGAGATGTTGCTGCTGTGTTTACAGCGTGAGAGAGCAGAAAGGACTAAGAGAGTACAGGGGAGGTATGACCAGGTGCAATGTCATGGCAGTAGAGGTGGCGACAGATGTCGAGGAGGAGGAGAGGTATGTGCTCGGCGGCAACCAGATCACCGAGGTTCCGAGCACAACCGGATCCATAACAGTCTTGCACTCTTTCTAGTGTGATAAACGTAACCTGCATATATTTCTCCAAAGATTCATTTTTTCTGGTACTAATTGGAATTAACCAAAATAAATACCGATCATGACTGATTTGTCTGAATTATTAATTTGCTTTAGCTTATCTGTAAGCAGCGTTACTGGGAATGTTCGTCTGCTAAATAGTTCACTCTTGGTAAATGCATGCAAACTGAATTATGAATTAGTTTCCCTGCCAGCAGCGTCCCTAAAACGGCGGATCTTCTCTATACAAGTTCAATGGATTTCTCGGGACAAGATTTTGTTAGCCCAATATCAGTGGTTGCTATCAACCAGTAGAGTTAGTCATAGGCTTAGTGCGATCGAGAAGAGAATGCATTTTTTCTGATACCAGTACCATGATTTCAATGACTTTTTAGTAGGCAGAGGTGAGATTCGTACACACCAGAGTTGTAATCCGGAAGTGGAGATGATTGGTTCAGCTTTTTATGCCATAAATTTGGCTACATGTAACTTTAAGATCTGTAGCCCCCATATCATAGTACTAATGATGTGTGTTGTGTTCTTCTGCCATGGCTGTGACCAATTTCAGAGGTGCAAAGCCATTGAACATTGTTGGTATGAATTGGGCTTGGAAGATACTTGATTGAGCAACTCCTTTGTTCTTTGATTATAGGTATACTCCTATCTTTGGGGAAAGTACAAGAAGAATAACAATTATTAATGATAATTCTTCTCTAGGTGTTTTGGTGAGATAATAGAAACAAGCTTCGAGAAGGAGGAGATAGGCAATACCACTAATTGTCATGTCACTATATGCTCTCATATTGTAGATTACAAGGAGCCGTACAACCTACAGAAAGTGACGGATTATGAGATGGAGCAAATTAAAAGAAAAAATGTGTTGCCTTTGCCAAATGTGTGCAGCGCGCCACCGTGTGGATGTCCTCGGCATTGATTCAACAGCATGGACCTAGCAGCAATGTGGCGGTGGGCAATAATAACCTTTGGCCTTTGCGGTGAGTCACGACAGCACCGTTTCACGACAAAATTAGTGGTACTGCATTTCTATTTTTCTGTGGCTGCTCATGGATCTATTGTTCTCCCTCTTAACTGTGAATAACATGCCAAATTCGCCTTTAGTAATAGAGATGTAGATACCTTGTTGTACAAGGACCCATTGTACTCCTTTTTTGCAGCCTCATAATCTGTCCATATACATGTTGTAGACCGTACAAACTAACACGGTGGTACTGAGAGCACAGTTCTATGATACCTTTGGGTCACCACACTGGACCAAAAATATGGTGTTGGTTTTTTTATTGTCGATGTGTAATAGAAGTGAGTTGTCCTGGTGCTGCTGAGTATCTCTGTGCTTTGTTAAATTTTGCCTGACAATGATGACATGTGTGTTCAATTTATGATTTAATCTTTAAACAAGAGGTGAAAATTAATCTTAGATTCAGGATTATGCACCTGACTATTTATACCTGTCCCATCATTCATCCTCGTGTATACCCACATTTCGTTCTATATCAGATTATCCCTATGGGTTTGAGTAATATTTATCTCATTGGAGAACTATTTTATTTCTTAGAATTGTAGATCTGGTTTTGTTATTGACTTGTCGGTTGTGTACATGAGCAAGCTCAAGTTGCAGTGATTTAACTCATGTAAGAAACTATCAAACATTTTCTCTTCCATTCACATTTATTATAAGGGGCACTTATGGAAGTGAGTACAATAATTATATCTTCAGCGTAGAAACACTCCCACTAATTATATGTTGTTCTATGGAAGCGTATACAATCATTATATCTCCAGTCTAGGAATACAACATACAAAGTATTCCTAGGCATTAATACATGACATCTCCAGTCTAGGAACATGGCTTACAAAGTATTCCTAGGCATTAATACATGACATTTGATCGACGAGTCATTTTGTTTTAGCGTATTTATCATTATTGCATGTGTCATTTTTATCCAAGGACAATTTAGGTGTAAAGAAAAGAAAGTGAGTTACTAGCTCGTTCCTTGTTTTAGGTATCAAATTTTCCTTCACTGTTGGTGCTGCCCTGTAGTAATTTGGCTAAAAGTTCCAAAATTGGCATGTAGGAATCAGGCTGCCACTCTAACATGTTTAAAACTTTTTGTTAATAAGCCTGTTTATAACTTTGTCTTGAAATCTCATAGCATGGTCGGTATACTTATGATTACATTTTAAAAGAAATTCCTAAACCCTTCACCCTCGCTGAGGTATTGGTTGACGTGAAGCTGTTGGAAATATGCCCTAGAGGCAATAATAAATTGGTTATTATTATATTTCCTTATTCATGATAATCGTTTATTATCCATGCTAGAATTGTATTGATAGGAAACTCAGATACATGTGTGGATACATAGACAACACCATGTCCCTAGTAAGCCTCTAGTTGACTAGCTCGTTGATCAATAGATGGTTACGGTTTCCTGACCATGGACATTGGATGTCGTTGATAACGGGATCACATCATTAGGAGAATGATGTGATGGACAAGACCCAATCCTAAGCATAGCATAAAAGATCGTGTAGTTTCGTTTGCTAGAGCTTTTCCAATGTCAAGTATCTTTTCCTTAGACCATGAGATCGTGCAACTCCCGGATACCGTAGGAGTGCTTTGGGTGTGCCAAACGTCACAACGTAACTGGGTGACTACAAAGGTGCACTACGGGTATCTCCGAAAGTGTCTGTTGGGTTGGCACGGATCGAGACTGGGATTTGTCACTCCGTGTGACGGAGAGGTATCTCTGGGCCCACTCGGTAATGCATCATCATAATGAGCTCAATGTGACTAAGGCGTTAGTCACGGGATCATGCATTGCGGTACGAGTAAAGAGACTTGCCGGTAACGAGATTGAACAAGGTATTGGGATACCGACGATCGAATCTCGGGCAAGTAACATACCGATTGACAAAGGGAATTGCATACGGGATTGATTGAATCCTCGACACCGTGGTTCATCCGATGAGATCATCGTGGAACATGTGGGAGCCAACATGGGTATCCAGATCCCGCTGTTGGTTATTAACCGGAGAGGCGTCTCGGTCATGTCTGCATGTCTCCCGAACCCGTAGGGTCTACACACTTAAGGTTCCGTGACGCTAGGGTTGTAGAGATATATGTATGCGGAAACCCGAAAGTTGTTCGGAGTCCCGGATGAGATCCCGGACGTCACGAGAGGTTCCGGAATGGTCCGGAGGTGAAGAATTATATATAGGAAGTCAAGTTTCGGCCACCGGGAAAGTTTCGGGGGTTACCGGTATTGTACCGGGACCACCGGAAGGGTCCCGGGGGTCCACCGGGTGGGGCCACCTATCCCGGAGGGCCCCGTGGGCTGAAAGTGGAAGGGAACCAGCCCTTAGTGGGCTGGGGCGCCCCCCTTGGGCCTTTCCCCATGCGCCTAGGGTTGGGAACCCTAGGGGGGAGCTCCCCCCTTGCCTTGGGGGGCAAGGCAACCCCTTCCCCCCTTTGGCCGCCGCCCCCCTTGGAGATCCCATCTCCCTGGGCCGGCGCCCCCCCCAGGGGGCCTGTATAAAGGGGGGGAGGGAGGGCAGCAACACACAGCCTTGGGCGCCTCCCTCTCCCCCTGCAACACCTCTCTCTTTCTCGCAGAAGCTTGGCGAAGCCCTGCCGGAGACCCGCTACATCCACCACCACGCCGTCGTGCTGCTGGATCTCCATCAACCTCTCCTCCCCCATGCTGGATCAAGAAGGAGGAGACGTCGCTGCACCGTACGTGTGTTGAACGCGGAGGTGCCGTCCGTTTGGCACTCGGTCATCGGTGATTTGGATCACGGCGAGTACGACTCCGTCATCCACGTTCATTGGAACGCTTCCGCTCGCGATCTACAAGGGTATGTAGATGCACTCCTTTCCCCTTGTTGCTAGTAGACTCCATAGATGCATCTTGGTGAGCGTAGGAAAATTTTAAATTATGCTACGATTCCCAACAGTGGCATCATGAGCCAGGCCTATGCGTAGTTACTATGCACGAGTAGAACACAAAAAAGTTGTGGGCGTTGAGTTTGCCAATTCTTCTTGCCGCTACTAGTCTTTTCTTGTTTCGGCGGCATTGTAGGATGAAGCGGCCCGGACTGACCTTACACGTACGCTTACGTGAGACAGGTTCCACCGACTGACATGCACTAGTTGCATAAGGTGGCTAGCGGGTGTCTGTCTCTCCTACTTTAGTCGGAACGGATTCGATGAAAAGGGTCCTTATGAAGGGTAAATAGAAATTGGCAAATCACGTTGTGGTCATACGTAGGTAAGAAACGTTCTTGCTAGAAACCTACAAACCACGTAAAAACTTGCAACAACAATTAGAGGACGTCTAACTTGTTTTTGCAGCAAGTGATATATGTGATATGATATGGCCAGAAGATGTGATGAATGATATATGTGATGTATGAGATTGATCATATTCTTGTAATAGGAATCACGACTTGCATGTCGATGAGTATGACAACCGGCAGGAGCCATAGGAGTTGTCTTTATTATTTTGCATGACCTGCGTGTCATTGAATAACGCCATGTAAATTACTTTACTTTGTTGCTAAACGCGTTAGCCATAGAAGTAGAAGTAATCGTTGGCGTGACGACTTCATGAAGACACAATGATGGAGATCATGATGATGGAGATCATGGTGTCATGCCGGTGACGAAGATGATCATGGTGCCCCGAAGATGGAGATCAAAGGAGCATGATGATATTGGCCATATCATGTCACTATTTGATTGCATGTGATGTTTATCATGTTTTTGCATCTTATTTGCTTAGAACGACGGTAGTAAGTAAGATGATCCCTTATAATAATTTCAAGAAAGTGTTCACCCTAACTGTGCACCGTTGCGAAGGTTCGTTGTTTCGAAGCACCACGTGATGATCGGGTGTGATAGATTCTAACGTTCGAATACAACGGGTGTTGACGAGCCTAGCATGTACAGACATGGCCTCGGAACACACGCAATACACTTAGGTTGACTTGACGAGCCTAGCATGTACAGACATGGCCTCGGAACACGGAGGACCGAAAGGTCGAGCATGAGTCGTATAGAAGATACGATCAACATGGAGATGTTCACCGATCTTGACTAGTCCGTCTCACGTGATGATCGGACACGGCCTAGTTAAACTCGGATCATGTTTCACTTAGATGACTAGAGGGATGTCTATCTGAGTGGGAGTTCATAATCAGATGAACTTCATTATCATGAACATAGTCAAAAAGGTATTTGCAAATTATGTCATAGCTTGCGCTTTAGTTCTACTGGTTAAGATATGTTCCTAGAGAAAATTTAGTTGAAAGTTGGTAGTAGCAATTATGCGGACTGGGTCCGTAAACTAAGGATTGTCCTCATTGCTGCACAGAAGGCTTATGTCCTTAATGCACCGCTCGGTGTACTGAACCTCAGCATCGTCTGTAGATGTTACGAAACATCTGACATACACGTTTTGATGACTACGTGATAGTTCAGTGCGGTTTAGAATTGTGGCACCAAAGACGTTTTTGAAACATCGCAGAACATGTGAGATGTTCGGAAGACTGAAATTGGGATTTCAGACTAGTGCCCACGTCAAGAGGTATGAGACCTCTGACAAGTTTCTTAAGCCTGCAAACTAAGGGAGAAAATCTCAATCGTTGAGCATGTGCTCAGATTGTCTGAGTGCCACAATCGCTTGAATCGAGTGGGAGTTAATCTCCCAGATGAGATAGTGATAGTTCTCCATAGCCACTGCCACCAAGCTAGTAGAGCTTCGTGATGAACTATAACATATCAAGGATAGTTATGATGATCCTTGAGCTATTCGCGATGTTTGACACCGCGAGAGTAGAAATCAAGAAGGAGCATCAATTGTTGATGGTTAGTAAAACCACTAGTTTAAGAAGGGCAAGGGCAAAAGGGATACTTCATGAAACAACAAGTCGTTTGCTGCTCTAGTGAAGAATCCCAAGGTTGAAGCCAAACCCGAGACTAAGTGCTTCTGTAATGAGAGGAACGGTCACTGAAGCAGTACTACCCTAGATACTTGGTAGATGAGAAGGCAGGCAAGGTCGACAGAAGTATATTGGATATACATTATATGAATGTGTACTCTACTAGTACTCCTAGCAGCACCAGGGTATTAGATACCGGTTCGGTTGCTAAGTGTTAGTAACTCGAAATAAAAGCTGCAGAATAAATGGAGACTAGCTAAAGGTGAGATGACGATGTGTGTTGGAAGTGTTTCCAAGGTTGATGTGATCAAGCATCGCATGCTCCCTCTACCATCGAGATTTGGTGTTTGCGTTGAGCATGATTGGATTATGTTTATCGCAATACGGTTATTCATTTAAGGAGAATAACGGTTACTCTGTTTATTTGAATAATACCTTCAATGGTCTTGCACCTAAAATGAATCTCGATCATAGTGATACACATGTTCATGCCAAAAGTAATGATAGTACCACATACTTGTGGCACTGCTATTTGAGTCATATTAGGATAAAACGCATGAAGAAGCTCCATGTAGATGGATCTTTGGACTCACTCGTTTTTGAAAAGATTGAGACATGTGAACCATGTCTATTCGTATATATGCATGAAGAAACTCCATGCAGATGGATCGTTTGGATTCACTTGATTTTGAATCACTTGAGACATGCAAATCATACCACATGGGCAAGATGACTGAAAGTCCTCGTTTTCAGTAAGATGGAACAAGAGAGCAACTTATTGGAAGTAATACATTTTGATGTATACAGTCCAATGAGTGCTGAGGCATGCAGTGGATATCGTTATGTTCTTACTTCACAGATGATTTGAGTAGATGCTGAGTGTATTTACTTGATGAAACACAAGTCTGAATTATTGAAAGGTTCAAGTAATTTCAGAGTGAAGTTGAAGATCGTCGTGACAAGAGGATAAAATGTCTGTGATATGATCATAGAGATGAGTATCTGAGTTACGAGTTTGGCACACAATTAAGACATTGTGGAAAGTGTTTCACAATTAATACCGCCTGGAACACCATAGTGTGATGGTGTGTCCGAACATCATAACTGCACCCTATTGGATATGGTGCATACCATGATGTCTCTTATCGAATTACCACTATCGTTTATGGGTTAGGCATTAGAGACAACCGCATTCACTTTAAAAGGGGCACCACGCAATTCCGTTGAGACGACACCGTTTAGAGAAACCTAAGTTGTCGTTTCTTAAAAGTTTGGGGCTGCGATGCTTATGTGAAAAAGTTTCAGGCTGATAAGCTCGAACCCAAAGCGGATAAATACATCTTCATGGAATACCCAAAACAGTTGGGTATACCTCCTATTTCAGATCTGGAAGCAAAAGTAATTGCTTCTAGAAACGAGTCCTTTCTCGAGGAAAAGTTTCTCTCGAAAGAATTGAGTGGGAGGATGGTGGAGACTTGATAAGGTTATTGAACCGTCGCTTCAACTAGTGTGTAGCAGGGCACAGGAAGTTGTTCCTGTAGCACCTACACCAATTGAAGTGGAAGCTTATGATAGTGATCATGAAACTTCGGATCAAGTCACTACCAAACCTCGTAGGACGACGAGGATGTGCACTACTTCAGAGTAATGCGTGATCCTGTCTTGGAAGTCATGTTGCTAGACAACAATGAACCTACGAGCTATGGAGAAGCGATGGTGGGCCCATATTCCGACGAATGGCTCGAGACCATGAAATCCGAGATAGAATCTATGTATCAGAACAAAGCATGGACTTTGGTGAACTTGCCCGATGATCGGCAAGCCATTGAGATAAATGGATCTTTAAGAAGAAGACGGGCATGGACGGTAATGTTACCGTCTATGAAGCTCGACTTGTGGCAAAGAGTATTTTCACAAGTTCAAGGAGTTGACTACGATGAGTTTTTCTCATCTGTAGCGATGCTTAGGTCCGTCGGAATCATGTTAGCATTAGCTGCATTTATGAAATCTGGCAGATGGATGTCAAAACAAGTTTCCTTACCAGTTTTCGTAAGGAAAGGTTGTATGTGATACAATCAGAAAGGTTTTGTCGATCCTAAGGATGCTAAAAGGTATGCTAGCTCCAGCGATCCTTCCATGGATTAGAGCAAGCATCTCGGAGTCAGAATATACGCTTTGATGGAGTGATCAAAGTTTTTGGGTTTATACAAAGTTTGTTAGAAACTTGTATTTACAATAAAGTGAGTGGGAGCGCTACAACATTTCTGATAAGTATATGTGAATGACATATTGTTGATCCGAAATGATGTAAAATTTCTGGAAAGCATAAAGGGTTGTTTGAAAGGAATTTTCAAAGGAAGACCTGGATAAAGCTGCTTACATACTGGGCATCAAGATCCATAGAGATAGATCAAGACGCCTGATGATACTTTCAAAAGACAGCACACCTTGACATGATTTTGAAAGAGTTCAAAATAGATCAGCAAAGAAGGAGTTCTTGGCTGTGTTACAAGGTGTGAGTATTGAGTAAGACTCAAGACCTGACCACAGTAGAAGATAGAGAAAGGACGAAGGTCGTCCCCTATGCTTTAGACGTAGGCTCTATAGTATGCTATGCTATGTACCGCACATGTAGTGTGCCTTGCCATGAGTTGGTCAAGAGGGTACAATAGTGATCCGGGAAAGGATCTCATGACAGCGGTCGAACTTATCCTTAGTACCTAGTGGATTAAGGAATTTTCTCGATTATGGAGGTGAAAAGGAGTTCGTCGTAAAGGGTTACGTCGATGCGAACTTTGACACTAATCCGGATGACTCTGAGTAGTAAACCGGATTTGTATAGTAGAGCAATGATTTTAAATGGCTCCAAATAGCGCGTGGTAGCATCCACAAGATGACATAGATATTCGTAAAGCACACGGTTCTGAAAGGTTCAGACCCGTTGACTAATAACCTCTCTCACAAGCATAACATGATCAAACCAGAACACATTGAGTGTTAATCACATAGTGATGTGAACTAGATTGTTGACTCTAGTAAACTCTTTAGATGTTGGTCACATGGTGATGTGACCAGTGAGTGTTAATCACATGGTGATGTGAACTAGATTATTGACTCTAGTGCAAGTGGGAGACTGTTGGAAATATGCCCTAGAGGCAATAATAAATTGGTTATTATTATATTTCCTTATTCATGATAATCGTTTATTATCCATGCTAGAATTGTATTGATAGGAAACTCAGATACATGTGTGGATACATAGACAACACCATGTCCCTAGTAAGCCTCTAGTTGACTAGCTCGTTGATCAATAGATGGTTACGGTTTCCTGACCATGGACATTGGATGTCGTTGATAACGGGATCACATCATTAGGAGAATGATGTGATGGACAAGACCCAATCCTAAGCATAGCATAAAATATCGTGTAGTTTCGTTTGCTAGAGCTTTTCCAATGTCAAGTATCTTTTCCTTAGACCATGAGATCGTGCAACTCCCGGATACCGTAGGAGTGCTTTGGGTGTGCCAAACGTCACAACGTAACTGGGTGACTATAAAGGTGCACTACGGGTATCTCCGAAAGTGTCTGTTGGGTTGGCACGGATCGAGACTGGGATTTGTCACTCCGTGTGACGGAGAGGTATCTCTGGGCCCACTCGGTAATGCATCATCATAATGAGCTCAATGTGACTAAGGCGTTAGTCACGGGATCATGCATTGCGGTACGAGTAAAGAGACTTGCCGGTAACGAGATTGAACAAGGTATTGGGATACCGACGATCGAATCTCGGGCAAGTAACATACCGATTGACAAAGGGAATTGCATACGGGATTGATTGAATCCTCGACACCGTGGTTCATCCGATGAGATCATCGTGGAACATGTGGGAGCCAACATGGGTATCCAGATCCCGCTGTTGGTTATTGACCGGAGAGGCGTCTCGGTCATGTCTGCATGTCTCCCGAACCCGTAGGGTCTACACACTTAAGGTTCGGTGACGCTAGGGTTGTAGAGATATATGTATGCGGAAACCCGAAAGTTGTTCGGAGTCCCGGATGAGATCCCAGACGTCACGAGAGGTTCCGGAATGGTCCGGAGGTGAAGAATTATATATAGGAAGTCAAGTTTCGGCCACCGGGAAAGTTTCGGGGGTTACCGGTATTGTACCGGGACCACCGGAAGGGTCCCGGGGGTCCACCGGGTGGGGCCACCTATCCCGGAGTGCCCCGTGGGCTGAAAGTTGAAGGGAACCAGCCCTTAGTGGGCTGGGGCGCCCCCCTTGGGCCTTTCCCCATGCGCCTAGGGTTGGGAACCCTAGGGGGGAGCTTCCCCCTTGCCTTGGGGGGCAAGGCAACCCCTTCCCCCCTTTGGCCGCCGCCCCCCCTTGGAGATCCCATCTCCCTGGGCCGGCGCCCCCCCAGGGGGCCTGTATAAAGGGGGGAGGGAGGGCAGCAACACACAGCCTTGGGCGCCTCCCTCTCCCCCTGCAACACCTCTCTCTCTCGCAGAAGCTTGGCGAAGCCCTGCCGGAGACCCGCTACATCCACCACCACGCCGTCGTGCTGCTGGATCTCCATCAACCTCTCCTTCCCCCTTGCTGGATCAAGAAGGAGGAGACGTCGCTGCACCGTACATGTGTTGAACGCGGAGGTGCCGTCCGTTTGGCACTCGGTCATCGGTGATTTGGATCACGGCGAGTACGACTCCGTCATCCACGTTCATTGGAACGCTTCCGCTCGCGATCTACAAGGGTATGTAGATGCACTCCTTTCCCCTCGTTGCTAGTAGACTCCATAGATGCATCTTGGTGAGCGTAGGAAAATTTTAAATTATGCTACGATTCCCAACAGAAGCATGAGGCAAATTTGATTGCACATTTGTTCAAATTACTTAGTGTGGGTTGCAGGGGTATAGCGATTGTAACATGCCCTTGATTACCTATATTGATGTTTGCCCTTCATGTGTGCCATTTCTCGTAGCAAACAACGAGAGCTCTGCAATAATTCTTGGCAGTTGGAACAAATGCACACATAAGAAAGAAGATATTGGCACATATGAAGACTGAACAGAGAAGTAGTGAAGGAAGATGAACACCATTTTTGCCTTAAAAAAAGATGGAGACCATCATCAAACTTTACCTATTTGTGTTTCGGGTGGGACTTACATGCGGAGAAACGAACATGATGGTCTCCTAGAATGGAGCGAAGTGGGAGAAATACATCGGAGTTTGTGAACGAATTTTAAATTTTGATAGAAAAACCAATTGGTTCAACACTTGGTCCTGAAACTTCATTATATGATTTTGTAAATAAACGATGTGGCATCCAATATGCACTCAGATTATTTTTCACATGTCTTTGTGGTTCAAATTCCATTTGGTAGGCAAGCATGTACTGATGGAACGATCTTCAGCTTCTATGTATCATCAATAGATTTCGGTAAGAGTTCGAGCATCTTTTGTTTTCATCTTCCATAACCAGTATGTTTTGATACGCTTGCTTTGACAAGACAATGTCAATAAGTTTAGCTTAAGAAAAGCACACAAACCATTTCTTTGAATAGCCTGGTAGTCCGAAATCCAAATAGTTGAGAAACCCGCACCTACATATGAGTGTTACCAATCCATAAAAACAATGAATGACAAGCATAGTAAGAGCTAGCTTATCATGTCATAGTGAAAATGCATTGAAGTAGAGTGATGACACCAAAGCTAGAGGAAGGAGTGGACCGAGATTAAAGAGGGCGAAGGAAGAGCAAAGTTTGTCTTGTTTGTTAGCTGCCGGGACAAATAGAACCAAAGTAACATTGTTATGTTGTCCCGTGGCAACGTACATGCATTTTCTCACCATAATTTTTGTTATACCGTGGCAACGCACGGACAATCAACTAGTTTTAACTAAGGATAATTTGGCAAACTGAAATTGGACAGGATCTACCAGATGTAGTTTCTGCGACCAACAGGAATCAATCAAACATCTCTTTTCTATCAACACGTTATTTTGGGACGTGGCTTGATGGGATACATTACGATACAGCGAGACACATTCGTGTAGGAGTGTGTGCTTTATTATGGGCAGTCTGGAATTGCAGAAATGATTTGCTCTTTAACAGAACAACAAATATTCATTTTTTGCAGGTTATCTTCAGAACCACTGCGTTGATCCGTATGTGGTCGCTACTCACTCCGACGGAGGCCAGGGAGTGTTTGGTTACAGGGTCTACCCGATGGGAGATGGTAGCGCGAGATATTTTCAACCGATTTGGATGGCGCTCATGTAATAGGATAAGCATGTAGTGCTCTTATCTTCTTATGCCAGCCGGTTGTGGCTCTTCATTTTTACTATTTAGCTCTTGCTGAGCTTTTTTCGTTCGTTGTTCGAGACTTGGAGACTTATGTTAGATATTTTGCTTATTAATAATATTGGCCGTATACATCATTCAGATGGAGAGGCTAGGGCATACCCCCCTTTTCGAAGAAAAAAAGGTAGCACGTCCTAACACATATTGTTTTCCATGCGTTGTCTACAAGCTAGCTAGCACAATCCGTACTATAGGTTTTCCTTTTTTTCCTTTTTATTTATTTACTTTTAGTTATATTTTCTGAATATATATATATATATATATGAAATAAATTACATACATTTTCGAAATTTTCATTGATATTCATGCATTTAATAAATGTTCAGGAAATATAGAATAATTGTTCAAAACAGTTATAAAAAATGTTTATACCATCAATTGTTTTCAAATTTAATAAGTTTGACTCGTTTTAAAATATTTTCGTGACATCATAATAAAATCATGAGATGCAAAAATTTGTTTGCGCAATTTATCCGAAGTTGAGCCATTAAATAAAATTTTCACGACATTTTAAACAGTTCACACATTTCAAAAAATATACACTATATTTAAGAAAAAAAGGTTCTAAATTGTGTTCTCTCAATTTCTAGAAATATTTATGCCCTTAAAATAAGTTCATTAGCACAAAAGAAATATTCGCATGTTTTACTAGAAATGATCATCATATTTTCTAAAAATGTTAAATATGTGCTTTAAAATATTAGTTGTGTATTCAGAATGTTCATAGTGTATTTACAATCATTCAACATGAATTTGGATGAATGATAAAAGTGTATTTGAAAAATGTTATCTAATTTGTTCCGTTCTACATATGGAAAATATTCATTGTGTATTAAAAATAGTTGACACGTATTCGAGAAATGTAGAGGAAAACAAAAAGAAAGGAGAAATGACAATGAAAGATAAGATTAGAATGAAACTATTAAGCAAGAATATAAAAATATGGGGAAAAGGGAGAAATACCCGATCAAAAACCTTCTAAAAATTTCGAAAACCGTTAAAGCCAGTGCAGTCATATACTTGTTGGGCACGGCCCACTAAGTAATCACCAAAGGCGGGCACTCGTTCGAGCTTGTTTTAAGCGAGACATAGTCTTTGCATGTACTTGGTGTATTTCTTTTGACTCAAAATAAATAACTAGGCATATTTCTTGTTTGAGTTGTGGTGGTCCTATTCGGCATTTCAAGCGCTGACTGGGACTATCACACTCACACGCATGCTCAGTGGGTCATATCCCAATAACGATCTAGTTCGCTCACTTGCTTACACGTCAGCTAAAAACCAATAAGTAGTGGTTTAATAAAAAACTTTTGATTTTTCAAAATATTAGGAACATACATTTGATCAGTTCTCACGGATTCAAAATTTCATCAATTCTAAAAATGTTTACGGATATAAAAGTTCATAAATTTGGAGAAATGTTAGCGTCTTTTGCAAATTTCATGAATTTCCAAAAAAAATATCCTCAATTTTAGAAATAATCTTGATTTTTTAAAAAAAATCAAGAACTCTTAAAATGCTCAATTTTTTCCAAAAAGTAAACCAGGAAATGCACCCCTAAGATGGGTCGACGACTTTGAGTAGGCGCGTGAAGGATCATACGTCTGGTCTCCTAAATCGGCCAAATAGTTAGGAACGAACGCCCAGAGCGGGATGTGTGGGCCTTGTACACTATTTAGTGCAAATGTTATGTCTCACTTATATAGAGTATAGCATCTGGAGAGAGGCATTTTGGAGGCCGAGCTCCATGAAGGCCTTTATTCTTGAAAATTTTAATTCAAACTTTTATGGTTCAAAAAATTTCTGAAAAATATATGCGTATATTTAATGATGTAACTCACATGTGTGTAAAAATTCATGATGAAATACCTTGAGTTGCGACCTATATAAAAAAGACAAATTCATGGCCTGGGAAGATGAATAGTATCATGTGTTAAATAGCCTCAGATTTGTCTTTTTTGCACAACCCTCATTTCAATGTATTTTGAACTGAAAATTTACACACATGTGTGTTATACCTTTATGTATATCTATATTTTTCTTTAGCATTTTTTGAAATGTAAAAATATGAATTTCGATGAAATTTCAAATTTGAATTTGGAGGCCTCACTGGAGGCCGAGCTCCAAAAGGGATTTCCGATAGCATCTGTCTCACCCGCAAAGCCGCACAGCGACAACGCGTATGGTCCGACCCAGTGGTGTGTGCGTTTGTTCGTTTTGGATTTGATCTGCATTCGTGGATGACAAAGGTTTATACTTTAGTGCTTCAGCTCTTGTCCATCCGGAGTCACAGATCCTGATACCCTGAAGACATGTCGTGAAGGCATTGCTTTGGCCTTGGACTTGAATCTCAGGAGATGGCACATTGCGATGGACAGTCAAAACGTGGTCGAGGACATCGCAGGCGGATATCAGGTGCACCGAGGCAAGTGGTGCTACTGGTGCACTGGTCGCCCGTTGCATATTCAAAAATGTTCGTAAAAATTCAAAAAAAATTAGTACATTGACACCAATTTATGCTGTAAAACAAATTCAAATCAAAATTCGAAACATTGTTCAAGATACAAAAATAACAAATTTGACACTAAATAGTACTCCATCCATCTCAAAATAAGTGACTCAACATCACACTAACTCTAATATAAAGTTGACTCACTTTTGGAACGGAGGGAGTACATAACACAACTTGGGCTTCAGTTTTGGCCCATTAGCACATTGATGTGAAATTTGTCATTGTTGTATCTCGAGCAATGCTTGAATTTTTGTGACAACGGACATTGATGTTGTGTCAATGCACTAAACTATTTTAGGATATATTTTTTTCCAAACATTTTTTAATGTGCAACGGGGTCCGGTGCACCGGTAGCGCCAATTGCCCCGGTGCCCCGGATACGTTCCTGACAGCACAGATAAATAGGGTAGTAAATATGAAGTGGTTATTAGGGATATTCTAATAGCTAGTTCTTCTTTTACCCTGTGTAATTTCTTCCATGAAAAAAGACGCTCAAAAGCCCACAATCTAACTAGGTTGACTTCTTCGTTAGATCAGGATAGACACACATGGCTCTGTCTACCTCATGACTTTCCTTGTATCCCGTTGATTATTATCAATAAACATTGTGGACTGTGCTAAAAAAGATCTTTTTGCGTTCGTTACCCTTTTTCGTTTGTTTTTTCCTTGATTTCTTTGGCTTTTTTCTTTTCCTTATACTACGCTTATCTTTGTTTTTTCAACGCTTTTCTTTTTACTTTTTTTCTTCATTATACTTTACTTTCTTATTCCTTTCTTGGTTTTCTTTTGTTTCTTTGCTGGTTTTTATCATTTTTCGTTTTCTAACACATGCGTACTTTTTCTGAGAACACAATGTACATTTTTGGTGCACACGCGGAACATTTTTTTAAACACATTGTATATTTTACAAATGCATGATGCACATTTTATTTAAAAATACATGTTTTGCAATGTATAAAATTTTGTAAAGTCATGAATATTTATTTGAAACAAGAAAATATTTTTGAAATGTCCCCTACATTTTAAAATTGCCAAGAAACATATTTTTGAACCAACATGACCATAGTTTTAGATCTGTATAAACATTTTTTTGAAACAAGCGAATATTTCTTTTGAATTTTATACAGACAATTTTAACATTATGAATTATTTTTTCACCACGGGATCATTTTTTTGGTATACACTTTTAAAAAATTCGCATACATATTTTTTGAAATCGGAGAATATTTGTTCATTCTCAAGAACATTTTTTAAAAGCAATGGACATTTTGCTAAATCATGTCAAGATTTTTTAAATACTATGTTACATTTTAAAGTTTCATGATTTTGTATTAATATAAGTAAACGCCTGTTTTTCAATATATTCATTTAAAATAAAAGAAAGAGAAAAAAGAAAAAAACAAGCTAGCCTGACCGGTTGCTATAGTCAGCAGTCGAGCGCGAAGGGTGACTTCTGCCTCGCTATAAGCAACGCATAGTCCAGCCCACTATTTAGCCAGGACCATAGGGGCTGAACATTTCCTATTTCAATGCGTAGGTCGGGATAGCTAACATGTGCGTTTTCTCTTGCTTCTTTCTATGGGCTTTAATTTAATTTTATTGGCAGTTCTTTTTTAGAATTTGTGAACATTTTTTAGAAAATAGGAACATTTCCATGCAATTGTGAATAATTTGAAGTTTTTGTTAACATTTCATACATTCCGGAACATCTTTATATATTCATGACTGTTTTCTAACCTGTGAATTTTAATATTATTGAATTTTTCTAAATTGTGGACCATTTTGCAATTCAAGAATGAATTTTTTTACATTCAGAGAACAAATTTACTTTCTGATTGGTTTTTGAAATTTGTGAAGTTTTTATTTAAAAATTTGGGATATACATTCTTTCAGTGTTTAGAGTTTGCTCCTCTGCTTGTCAACTACCTGGCCTCTTGTCGTGTATGTTGGATAGATTAGTAATTTTTTGATTAATATCATTCGTAAATAAATAATTAAGATGATAATAACTGTTGCAACATAGATGGTCTTTGGGCGCATGAAACAATTTCAAGAAGAAAAATCACTAAGGGGCCTCACAAGTGGACGAAAGTTGAGACCCCTTTATAAGTGTTTCTCTTCCACATATTGTTGGAGCTTGAGAAAAGGAAGTGGTTTCCGCGCACTACTGTGACGCCCCCGATTCAATCGTACACTAATCATGCACGCAAACGTGACCGATCAAGATGAGGGACTCACTGAAAGATATCACAACGCAACTCTAAATACATAAATAAGTCATACAAGCATCATAATACAAGCCAGGGGCCTCGAGGGCTCGAATACAAGTGCTTGATCATAGACGAGTCAGGGGAAGCAACAATATCTGAGTACAGACATAAGTTAAACAAGTTGCCATAAGATGGCTAGCACAAACTGGGATACAGATCGAAAGAGGCGCAGGCCTCCTGCCTGGGATCCTCCTAAACTACTCCTGGTCGTCGTCAGCGGCCTGCACGTAGTAGTAGGCACCTCCGGTGTAGTAGGAGTCGTCGTCGACGGTGGCGTCTGGCTCCTGGGCTCCAGCATCTGGTTCCGACAACTGAGAGGAAAGGAAAGGGGGAAAGAGGGGGGAAAAGCAACCGTGAGTACTCATCCAAAGTACTCGCAAGCAAGGATCTACACTACATAAGCATGGGTATCTGTGTAAAGGGGCAATATCGATGGACTGAACTGCAGAATGCCAGAATAAGAGGGGGATAGCTAGTCCTGTCGAAGACTAAGCTTCTGGCAGCCTCCATCTTGCAGCATGTAGAAGAGAGTAGATGGCAAGTTCACACATTATCATCGCATAGCATAATCCTACCCGGCGATCCTCCCCTCGTCGCCCTGTGTGAGAGCGATCACCGGGTTATATCTGGCACTTGGAAGGGTGTGTTTTATTAAGTATCCAGTTCTAGTTGTCATAAGGTCAAGGTACAACTCCGGGTCATCCTGTTACCGAGGATCACGGCTATTCGAATAGATAAACTTCCCTGCAGGGGTGCACCACATTACCCAACACGCTCGATCCCCTTTGGCCGGACACACTTTCCTGGGTCATGCCCGGCCTCGGAAGATCAACACGTCGCAGCCCTACCTAGGCACAACAGAGAGGTCAGCACGCCGGTCTAAATCCTATGGCGCAGGGGTCTGGGTCCATCGCCAATTTCACACCTGCACGTTGCGAGGGCGGGCGGAAGCAGACCTAGCCCCCTTAATACAAGCACAGGCTTACGGTCCAATCTGGCGCGCGGCGCTCAGTCGAGCCCCCCCAAATAGTCCTATTTTTCCTCCACGTCGATAAGGAGCTAAAAGATCGACGACCTTAATACCTGTTTAGGGAAGCCCAAAGTGGCTCTATTTCATTCTATTTCACTTCCTAGCACTTCCTATCATTTAATATCCATCCCTTTGGTCTTATTGACATAAGAGATGTCATTTATAGTCTATCTCTTTCTATATATGGAAAGTCAAGAAATTCTCATCGAATGACGTCAAGAAGGCTTCGGCTGATACCACGACGTCGAGTGCCCATAACTGTTCCCGCGTAGTTGGTTAGTGCGTATAGGCCAGTGGCCAGACTTAGATCAAATACCAAGATCTCGTTAAGCGTGTTACCTTTGAAGTAATCGCGGACGCCGACCAGGGCCAGACCCACCTCTCACCTAGGTAGTCTCAACCTGCCCTGTCGCTCCGCCACAAAGATCCACCCAGAGGGCCGTCGGAACAAAGGTCCTTTCAGCCCCCAATCCGTGAATCACTCGCGGGTACTCTATGAGCTGACCCAACTTTAGTCACCACATGTATCATGTATAAAGTATATAGTATATACCCGTGATCACCTCCCGAGTGATCACGGCCCGATAACATAGCATAGCAGACGGACAAGAATGTAGGGCCACTGATGGAAAACTAGCATCCTATACTAAGCATTTAGGATTGCAGGTAAGGGTAACAACTGTAGCAACAATGACAGGCTATGCAGCAGAATAGGAGTAACCGAAAGCAGTAACATGCTACACTACTCTAATGCAAGCAGTAGAGAAAAGGAATAGGCGATATCTGGTGATCAAGGGGGGTGGGCTTGCCTGGAAGCTCGGCCAAGAAGGAGGGGTCGTCAACACCGTAGTCGTACTGGGTAGCAGCGGCGTCAGACTCGGTGTCCAACGAGAGAAGATGGGGAAGAAACAATAAATATAATGCAAACATATGCATGACGATGCATGACATGACAATGCGCGGTGCTAGGTGTGCCCTAACGCGGTGGGAGATGATACCGACGAAGGGGGGAAACATCCGGGAAAGTATCCCCGGTGTTTCGTGTTTTAGGACAGATGAACCGGAGAGGAAAATTTGCGTGTTCGCTATGCTAGCGGTGTGTGGCGGATGAACGGGCTACGTATTCGGATCCGTCTCGTCGTTCTGAGCAACTTTCATATAGAAAACATTTTCATCCGAGCTACGTTTTATTTTCTATCTTTTTCTAAAGTTTTAATCATTTTTTGAATTTATTTATCTATTTAATTCTAACATTATCCAGAATAGCGTCTGCTGAGGTCATCAGTCAACAGTGCGGTTGACTGGGTCGAATCTGGCCTGTGGGTCCAGTGGGACCCATGTGTCATTGACTGAACTAACTAAACATAGTTGGTTTAATCTAATTAACCTATTTAGCGGGTGGGGCCTACTGGTCAGTGAGTGTTTAGCACATTAATTAACTAACTAACAGTTTATTTATTTATTTTAATTCGTTTATTCATGCGAGACCCACATGTCATAGACACAGGGGGCGGCCACGTCAGCGTTGACCCAAGTCAACAGGTCAAAGGGGGCCCTGGGCCCACCAGTCAGTGGCCCAGGCGGTGCCATGTGGACGCCACGTCGGACACCGGCCGGAGATGCGCCGGAGCTGACTCCGACGAGCCACACGCGGCGGCGCGGCTTGGGAGGGGCGCGGATTTCGCGCACAGGGGGTCTGCTGGGTTGTGGCCGGGCGCGTTCGACGCGGCTCGGCGTCGCGCGTCGAACGGTGGTGGCTGGAGTGGTTGGAACGGACGGGGCGAGCGCTTCGAGCTCGCCGGCGGTGAGGTGCTTCGGGCGAGCAACAACAACGGTGGTACGACGCGAGTTCGGGCAATCCAGAGAGCGGGGCGAGGCCTACATGCACGCGCGAGCAAGATGGGCGCGAGCAAAAGACCAAAAGGTCGCCGGAACGACGCCGACGACGAGCTACGCGGAGCCGCGTCCGGTCGGAGCACGGGGTCGGTGCTACGGGGCTTGACAGAGCGCGGGGGAGGGGTGCAACGGGCCCGCACGGACGTGCTGAGCATGATTCCGAGCTCATCAGAGGCACGGCAACCGTGGCGAACTAGCTAGGGACAAATGCGGCTGCGGGAATAAGAAATGGAGGGAGAGAGGAGATCACCGAGCGGCCAAGAAAGGCCTTTGACAGCTTTGTAGCAGCAGGGGATGACGAAGACAGCGGCGGTCACCGACAACGGAGAAGACGGACACGAGCTCGATCCGCTCGATGCCGAGCCCGTCGTCTTCAGTGGCTCGGCTCAGGCGACGCAGCGGAGGGCGGCGAAGCTCCGTGACATCTCGCCGGGGCTTGGTGTCGTCGGAGAGCGCGGGATCGATGGCGGCGAGCGGCGGAGGCTATCGGGCGAGTGGGGGACGAGGGGAGAGGGAGAGGCCGACAGGGAGAGCAAGGTGGAGTGGGGAGGAGAACCCGAGGAGGTGTGGGCATGGCGATCTTATCCCATCGGCGGGGACGGCGAGGTGGTGCGACGGGGACGCGCCCCTGTTCATGGCACGGTCGGGGGAACAGGGCGCGGGGAAGGAGGCGACAAGGGGGGGACGGGGGAGTGGGCTTGATCGGAGGGGTACGGTTGGGCTGGCTGGCTGGGCCGTCTGGCCCAGTTGGCCAGGGGGGCTTTCCTTTTGATTGTTTTTCTGTTTGTCTTTTTCTTTTCTATTTATTTTACTTTACTATTTTACTTTAGTTTCACATTAATATTAGTTTTTATAAATTTATGAAAGTAGTCCCTAATTTAGTATATGTAATAAGCCGCATTTCGAACATTTTAGTTTTGATGTTTGAAAACTTTCGATGTTTGACAAAAGTTCAAATTTGAATTCGAATCGTTTTGAACTAACGCGAGATTAGCGACAGTAACAGAGGTGACGTGGCATCATTAGCATAGGTTCACTGTAGCATAATTATCCGGGCGTTACAATTCTCCTCCACTACAAGAAATCTCGTGCCGAGATTTAGGAGGTAGAAGGAAACAGCGCGGGGTATTCATCACGCAGGCGATCCTCGCGTTCCCAAGTGGCTTCATCTCCAGAATGGTGCGACCACTGGACCTTGAGGAACTTGATCACCTTCTCACGTGTGCGGCGTTCAGCTTGGTCGAGAATGCGGACCGGATGCTCTTTATAGGAGAGGTCCTGTTGCAATTCGAGCACTTAATGATCCACTGCTCGGATTGGGTCCTTGAAGCAACGGCGGAGCTGTGGCACGTGGAACACATCGTGAACCTGAGAAAGGTTCGGCGGAAGCTCTAGTTGATATGCCACTTTTCCACGCCTTTCGAGAATAGTGAATGGGCCAATATAGCGAGGAGCTAGCTTGCCCTTGATCCCGAAGCGGTGAGCACCCTTCATTGGTGTAACTCGAAGATAAGCCTTTTCGCCAGGTTGATATACCATGTCTTTGTGATGACGGTCATACTGACTCTTCTGACGCGACTGAGCAGTCTTGAAATTCTCACGAATGATGCGGACTTGTTCTTCGGCATGTTGGATAATATCCGGACCGAAGAGTGGACGTTCCCTAGTTTCTGACCAGTTCAGAGGGGTTCGGCACTTTCGTCCATATAACACTTCGAAGGGGGCCATCTTCAGACTAGCTTGATAGCTATTATTATAAGAGAACTCAGCATACGGGAGAGATTCCTCCCATTTCTTGCCGAAGGAAATAACACAAGCTCGAAGCATGTCTTCGAGAACTTGGTTGACACGTTCAACTTGCCCTTGAGACTGAGGATGAAATGCGGTACTGAATGATAGATGAGTTCCCATAGCTTCTTGGAAACTTGCCCAGAATCTTGAAGTGAACAAGCTGCCACGGTCCGAACTGATAACCAGTGGAATACCATGAAGTGAAACAATTCTGGACATGTAGAGAGTTGCCAGCTGACTAGCAGTGGTCGTTTCTTTGACGGCCAGAAAGTGTGCAACTTTAGAAAGCCGGTCAATGACAATAGGAATAGCATCATTACCTTTATGTGATTTGGGAAATCCAGTGACGAAGTCCATTTCAACATGGTCCCATTTCCATTCAGGAATAGAGATAGGTTGCAGAGTTCCAGCGGTCCTTTGATGTTCTGCTTTGATACGACGGCAAACGTCACATTCAGCAACATAGCGAGCAATGTCTTGCTTCATATTTGACCACCAGAATCTTTGACGAATGCCTTGGTACATCTTGGTGCTACCGGGATGAATAGACAGCGGAGTGTCATGAGCTTCTTCCATAACTTCCTTAGTCATATCCAGGTTTTTCTCCTTACACGACACCACTAGGCGGCCTTTGAAGTACAAAGTGCCATCATCAGCAACAGTGAAGAATGAGGGCTTTCCTTCTGCGAGGTAGCGTTTAATCTTCTCAACTTGAGAGTCACATCCCTGAATTCTCTTGATGGAGTCCAAGAGATCTGGTTCGACAGCCAGGGTATTGAGGGAACCCTGGGAAACAACACGGAGGTTCATCTTGCGAAACTCCTTAGGAGGGGGAGCGAGTGCACCCGGAGGAACAATATGGAGGTTCAGCTTTCTGAATTCTTCAACAAGCGAGGGCTAAACTTTGCGAACCTCGAGATGGTTGCAGTAAGACTTGCGGCTCAAGGCATCAACCATTACATTAGCCTTGCCTGGTGTATAGGAAATACCCAAGTCAAAGTCTGCAACAGTCTCCATCCATCTCTGCTGACGGAGGTTCGGGTCTGGCTGAGTAAAGAGATACTTCAGACTTTGGTGGTCAGTGAAGATCTCGCAACGATTACCGAGAAGGTAATGTCGCCACTGCTTCAGGGCATGAATGACAGCAGCAAGCTCGAGGTCGTGAACCGGGTAGTTTTCTTCGTGAGGGCGCAATTGACGAGAGGCATAAGCAATCACTTTGCGATCTTGCATTAGGACACAGCCTAATCCTTGATGGGAAGCGTCGCAGTAAATGACGAAGTCCTTCTTAGTATCAGGTGGAGCTAGCACTGGGGCAGAAGTCAACTTGTCTTTGAGTGCCTGGAAACTTTCCTGACATTTGTCTGTCCATTGGAACTTGATGCCCTTATGCAACACGTTAGTCAGAGGCCTAGCGATCTTGGAGAAGTTCTCGACAAATCAACGGCAATAGCTGGCGAGTCCGAGAAAACTTTGGACTTGCTTGACATTCTTCGGAGGATTCCAATCGAGAATAGCCTGAACTCGCTCAGGGTTCACGGCAATACCATCCTTGGAGATGACATGGCCAAGATAGGTTACTTCGGGAAGCCAGAATTCACATTTGGAGAACTTGGCATATAGTTGATGCTCTCGTAGCTTTTCCAGCACAAGACGAAGATGCTCAGCATGCTCTTCTTTGTTCTTGGAAAATACTAGGATATCATCCAGATAAACTACGATGAACTTGTCGAGGTAATCCATGGATATATAGTTCATCAGACAAGAGAAGGTGGCTGGAGCATTGGTTAAGCCGAAAGACATGACGGTGTACTCGTATGAACCATATCGAGTCACGAAGGCGGTCTTTGGGATATCCTCTTCACAAACACGGATCTGGTGGTAACCCAACCTCAAGTCGAGTTTAGAGAACACTGATGAACCAGCCAGTTGATCATACAGATCATTGATCCATGGAAGAGGATATTTGTTCTGAATGGTAGCTTGGTTAATAGGACGGTAATCTTGGACCAATCGGTTTGTCCCATCCTTCTTCTTGACAAAGAGAGAAGGTGCTCCCCAAGGAGAGCAACTTGGGCGAATGAAACCTTTGCGAAGAGATTTGTCGATTTCCTCCTTAAGCCCAATGAGTTCATGCGGCGGCATCTTGTAGGGTCGCTTGGCTATAGGAGTGGTGCCTGGTTTCAAGTCGATGATGAATTCGATAGCTCTATTAGGGGGAATCCCTGGAAGTTCTTCAGGAAACACGTCTTGGAATTCGCGAACGACAAGAATGTTTTCAATGCCCTCGAGTGGTGCAACGTTCAATGCATTCAACGCATAAAGTTTTGCCTCGGCATTCTGAACTAGACGAGCATTGTAGCTTATTATTTCATCAGAAGGGTGTAGTAGATGGACGGTCTTAGTGGCGCACACTATAGAAGCAGTATGCGCTTTCAACAAATCCATACCCAGAATGAGATCAATGCTACAGGACTTTAGTACGATGGGAGAGACAAGGAATTCCAGTCCTTCAATTTCTACGGGGACGTCGTTGCAAATCATGGAGGTTCGACATTGGCCCGCAGGGGTGTGTACTAATAGCGAAGCGTTCATGTCTTCACTTTTAATGCCATGCATGAATGCAAAATCTTCTGACATGAATGAATGCGAAGCTCCTGAATCGAATAAAATGGATGTTGGTACTGAATTTACGAGGAGTGTACCCATCACAGTAGCAGGCTGGTCTTGAGCTTCATTGAGATCAACGTGGTTGGCATGAACACAACCATAAGACTTGGCATTGTTATTATGGGGCTGGTTGTTTCCACGGCCAGCTGCGGGAAGGGCCAGTTGATTCTGATTCTGATAGCATTCCCTGGCACGGTGACCTGGTTGACCACACTTGTAGCACAGACCATTATTGGGAGTGGGAACAGGAGCTCGGGGTGGTGGAGCTGGAAGTCTTGGCTGCCTAGATGGTGGGGGAGGCAGACGCGGTGCAGCCTAGGACTGCCTTGGGGCAGGTGCAGTTGGCTGGTACATGTTGTTGGGAATCCATATCTTACGCTTCTGCGAGGGCGGGCCCGAAGATGAGCCCGTGTCACGGTTGCGCCTGTGAGAGCTCTGGTGTTCCTGCAGACCAGTCTCGACATTGATGGCCTTGTTCACCAAGGTGGCGAAGTCGGCAAAGTCATGCACTAGAAGTGCGAGCTTGATGTCAGATTGTAGTTCATCACGGAACTTCTCCTGTCTGCGTGCATCAGTTGCAATGTCTTCTTCAGCATAGCGGGATAAGTCCAGAAACTCCCGCTGATAAGATTCAACAGTTTTGTTGCCTTGGGTGAGGTTGTGGAACTCGCGCTTCTTCCGGTCCATGACTCCCTGAGGAATGAAGCAGGCACGGAAAGCAGCTTGGAAGTCTGGCCAGGTGATGATTGTTCCAACCGGTAGAGTACGCCTATGGCTATCCCACCATTGAGCAGCAGGTCCCTTCAGAAAGAAGGAAGCAAAGGTGACATAGCGGGCAGGGGCTACATCAGCAGATTCCATCTCATAGGTGATGTCATGAAGCCAGTCATAAGCATCCAGAGGCTGAGTTGAGCTGCGATAGATGGTTGGGTTGAGGCGCATGAAATCCTGCAGAGTCACTTGGGCTGGCTTCTGGTTCATATTGGGGCGAGGGAACGAAGCTATCATATTCTCCATGAACTGGCGATTCATCTCAAGCTGTTGGATCATACCAACCATGTACTCAGGCGTTGGTGGGGCGTTGCCACCATGACCACGACCACCTGGTCTAACCATCCTCCTAATATATAACAGGGGTAGTTCAGCATTGGGAAATTTGCAAAGACAAGAATCATTCATGATGAAACATGCCTAATAAAAGGAGCACAATAGATACTACATAGTAGTCGGCATATCTTACAAAAGGGATCATGCATAGAGTTCAGTACACAGAGTTCAGTACATAGACTAAAGACATCATAGGCGGCACGCAGGCTCGCGACGAAGGCACCTAATACTAATAAGCAAGCCTACATCAGTCCCAGGAGGAACTGTGGAGGTAGGTGTAGCCTGACAGCTGGTAGTGACGCGACGGAAAGTCCTCCACGTGAGTAGTCTGGGGTCCGCGGATACTCTGGTGCAGAACCCGACGCTCAGGTGGCAGAAGAGGACCAAGTGCGGGAGTGTAGCCTCCCACATCTGGCCAACTCACACCATGGGGCATCACGGTCCTGGCTAGGTAGGTCGCAGAACGCGGCATATCACCAGATCGGACAAGGGGGTACAACAGTGTCAGAGCACTGTAAAGGTGCTGACGGGTGGTGTACAACTCGTGGCGAAGAGCTCGGTTAGCTCGATCCAGCCCATTAGCATGCAGAACCAGGTTCTGATGGTGGAAGGGCTCGCGGGTGACAGTGGAGTAGGCAACAGTGTAGTATCCCTCCGCACCAACATCGGATGCGATAGCAATGTGCCTGAAAGGGGAAGTGTCCAACGCCCGATACTCTCCACGAAGACATGTCAGAGCAGCATAAGCAGCATCGTGGACTACCATATCGATGGTCACTCCAACACCATGAGCAGTGTGCAGCACAGTAGTGGAGTCATACTCCCGAGAGTAGAGGTGGACGATGGAACGGTACTGCTCCTGGTTAAAGTCATGGTACTCCTCGTAGACGGTGTACTCAGGGTGCCAGCGATAACCCAGATAGGTCATCATCTCAGCTAGCACAGCAGGTGATCCCGAGGCACCAATGGCCGTCGTGTGGCGCATGACCTGCCTCGTGGGTTCCATCTGAAAGCAAAGATGTTTCAAAGGAGTCAAATGACAGTGTGGGTATTGTTCAAAATACTATTCTAACGAATAACTATGGCTTATCCAACTTTGGGGTGAATGTGGTCACGAGATCCTAATGTTAGAGTTAGTAAATTCGTTTAACCCGAGTAGAAGAGAGTCCAGAGCCCCGGAGTAAAGGTCGAGGAGTAAAAGATCCTAATACCACCCAAATGGTGACGTGGGCCCGTAAGACACACAGCCATGTTAGTAAAAGTTTTGTAATGTCTAAACTTGACTTCGGCCAAGGAGTGTGGAAGGGGGATTCCTATAGGCAGTCGGCTCTGATACCAACTTGTGACACCCCCGATTCAATCGTACACTAATCAGGCACGCAAACGTGTACGATCAAGATCAGGGACTCACGGGAAGATATCACAACACAACTCTAAAAACATAAATAAGTCATACAAGCATCATAATACAAGCCAGGGGACTCGAGGGCTAGAAAACAAGTGCTCGATCATAGACGAGTCAGCGGAAGCAACAATATCTGAGTACAGACATAAGTTAAACAAGTTGCCATAAGATGGCTAGCACAAACTGGGATACAGATCGAAAGAGGCGCAGGCCTCCTGCCTGGGATCCTCCTAAACTACTCCTGGTCATCGTCAGCAGCCTGCACGTAGTAGTAGGCACCTCTGGTGTAGTAGGAGTCGTCGTCGATGGTGGCGTCTGGCTCCTGGGCTCCACCATCTGGTTGCGACAACCGAGAGGAAAGGAAAGGGGGAAAGAGGGGAAAAGCAATCGTGAGTACTCATCCAAAGTACTCGCAAGCAAGGATCTACACTACATACGCATGGGTATCTGTGTAAAGGGGCAATATCGGTGGACTGAACTACAGAATGCCAGAATAAGAGGGGGATAACTAGTCCTGTCGAAGACTACGCTTCTCGCAGCTCCATCTTGTAGCATGTAGAAGAGAGTAGATGGTAAGTTCACCAAGTATCATCGCATAGCATAATCCTACCTGGCGATCCTCCCCTCATCGCCCTGTGTGAGAGCGATCACCGGGTTATATCTAGCACTTGGAAGGGTGTGTTTTATTAAGTCTCCGGTTCTAGTTGTCATAAGGTCAAGGTACAACTCCGGGTCGTCTTGTTACCGAGGATCACGGCTATTCGAATAGATAAACTTCCCTGTAGGGGTGCACCACATTACCCAACACGCTCGATCCCCTTTGGCCGGACACACTTTCCTGGGTCATGCCCGGCCTCGGAAGATCAACACGTCGCAGCCCTACCTAGGCACAATAGAGAGGTCAGCACGCCGGTCTAAATCCTATGGCGCAGGGGTCTGGGCCCATCGCCCATTGCACACCTGCACGTTGCGAGGGCGGCCGGAAGCAGACCTAGCCCCCTTAATACAAGCGCAGGCTTACGGTCCAATCCAGCGCGCGCCGCTCAGTCACTCACGTCAAGAAGGCTTCGGCTGATACCACGATGTCGAGTGCCCATAACTGTTCCCGCGTAGTTGGTTAGTGCGTATAGGCCGGTGGCCGGACTCAGATCAAATACCAAGATCTCGTTAAGCGTGTTAACTTTGAAGTAACCGTGGACGCGGACCAGGGCGAGGCGCACCTCTCACCTAGGTAGTCTCAACCTGCCCTGTCGCTCCGCCACAAAGATCCACCAAGAGGGCCATCAGGACAAAGGTCCTTTCAGCCCCCAATCCGTGAATCACTCGCGGGTACTCTACGAGCCGACCCGACTCTAGTCACTACATGTATCATGTATAAAGTATATAGTATATACCCGTGATCACCTCCCGAGTGATCATAGCCCGATAGTATAGCATAGCAGACGGACAAGAATGTAGGGCCACTAATGGAAAACTAGCATCCTATACTAAGCATTTAGGATTGCAGTTAAGGGTAACAACTTTAGCAACAATGACAGGCTATGCAGCAGAATAGGAGTAACCGAAAGCAGTAACATGCTACACTACTCTAATGCAAGCAGTATAGAAAAGGAATAGGTGATATCTGGTAATCAAGGGGGGGGTCTTTCCTGGAAGCTCAGCCGAGAAGGAGGGGTCGTCAACACCGTAGTCGTACTGGGTAGCACCGGCGTCGGTCTCGGTGTCTAACGAGAGAAGAGGGGAAAACAATAAATATAATGCAAACATATGCATGACATGACAATGCGCGCTGCTAGGTGTGCCCTAACACGGTGGGAGATGATACCGACGAAGGGGGGAAACATCCGGGAAAGTATCCCCGGTGTTTCGCGTTTTCTACAGATGAACCGGAGAGGAAAAGTTGCATGTTCGCTATACTAGGGATGTGTGACGGATGAACGGGCTACGTATTCGGATTCGTCTCGTCGTTCTGAGCAACTTTCATGTAGAAAACATTTTCATCTGAGCTACGGTTTATTTTCTATGTTTTTCTAAATTTTTAATCATTTTCTGAATTTATTTATCTATTTAATTATAACATTATCCAGAATAGTGTCCGCTGAGGTCATCAGTCAATAGTGCGGTTGACTGGGTCAAATATGGCATGTGGGTCCAGTGGGACCCACGTGTCATTGACTGAACTAACTAAACAGAGTTTGTTTAATCTAATTAACCTAATTAGCGGGTGGGGCCTACTAGTCAGTGAGTGTTTAGCACATTAATTAACTAACTAACAGTTTATTTATTTATTTTAATTCATTTATTCATGCGGGACCCACATGTCATAGACACACGAGGCGGCCACGTCAGCGTTGACCCAAGTCAAAAGGTCAAAGAGGGGCCCTAGGCCCACCAGTCAGTGGCCTAGGCGGTGCCATGTGGACGCCACATCAGACACCGGCCGGAGACGCGCCGGAGCTGACTTTGGCGAGCCAAACGCGGCGGCGCGGCTTGGGAGGGGCACGGATTTCGCGAACAGGGGTCTGCTGGGTTGTGGCCGGGCGCGTTCGACGCGGCTCGGTGTCGCGCGTCGAACGGTGGTGGCCGGAGTGGTTGGTACGGACGGGGGCGAGCGCTTCGAGCTCGCCGGCGGCGAGGTGCTTCGGGCGAGCAACAACAACGGTGGTACGGCGCGAGTTCGGGCAATCCAGAGAGCGGGGCGAGGCCTATGTGCACGCGCGAGCAAGATGTGCGCGAGCAAAAGACCAAAAGGTCGCCGGAACGACGCCGCCGACGAGCTACGCGGAGGCGCGTCCGGTCGGAGCACGGGGTCGGTGCTACGGGGCTCGACAGAGCGCGGGGGAGGGGTGCAACGGGCCCGCACGGACGTCCTGAGCACGATCCCAAGCTCATCAGAGCTCGACAGGCAGCAACGACACGGCTACGAGCACGCCGGCGGAAGCAGAGGCACGACAACGGTGGTGAACTAGCTAGGGACGAATGCGGCCGTGGGAAGAAGAAATGGAGGGAGAGAGGAGCTCACCGAGCGGCCAAGAAAGGCCCTCGACATCTTTGTAGCAGCAGGGGATGACGAAGATGGCGGCGGTCACTGACGACGGAGAAGACGGAGACGAGCTCGATCCGCTCGATGCCGAGCCCGTCGTCTCCAGTGGCTCGGCTCAGGCGACGCAGCGGAGGGCGGCGAAGCTCCGTGACATCTCGCCGGGGCTTGGTGTCGTCGGAGAGCGCGGGATCGACGGCGGCGAGCGGCGGAGGCTATCGGGCGAGTGGGGGACGAGGAGAGAGGGAGAGGCCGAGAGGGAGAGCAAGGTGGAGTGGGGAGGAGAACCCGAGGAGGCGTGGGTGTGGCGATCTTATCACATCGGCGGGGACGGCGAGGTGGTGCGATGGGGACGCGCCCCTGTTCATGGCGTGGTCGGGGAACAGGGCGCGGGGAAGGAGGCGACAAGGGGGGGAGTGGGCCTGATCGGAGGGGGACGGTTGGGCTGGCCGGCTGGGCCGTCTGGCCCAGTTGGCCAGGGGGGCCTTTCCTTTTGATTGTTTTTCTGTTTGTCTTTTTCTTTTCTATTTATTTTACTTTAGTTTCACATTTATATTAGTTTTTATAAATTTACGAAAGTAGTCCCTAATTTAGTATATGTAATAAGCCGCATTCCGAACTTTTTAGTTTTGATGTTTGAAAACTTTTGATGTTTCACAAATGTTCAAATTTGAATTCAAATCGTTTTGAACTAACGCGAGATTAGCGACAGTAACAGAGGTGACGTGGCATCTGTTGGGTAACACGACAGAAAACAAAAAAAATCCGACCTACGCACCAGCCCAGGATCACTATGGAGACTGCATACAAGGTTTGATCTTTTTCGTTACCGACTCGTAGCGCAGCGGGAAGTAGAGTCGATGACGATCGGCGGTGTAGACCCCCGCAGCTAGGATTTACAACCTCCCAACCACGAGGATGTATACCCTCATCTTCCCCTCGGACAGCCCTCCGGGAGGTGGTCGAACAGTCCCCCGGACGGTGTCGCGGACAGCCCTTTGGGAGGACCTTCGAAACTCGGACGGTCACTCGGACAGCCCTTCGGGAGGACCTTTGAAACACGAACGGTCACACGGACAGCCCTTCGGGAGGCACTCTCGAACTAAGACCGAAAACACGATCTCTCTACAGAGTTGCACACATACAGTGTCATCTATCCGGCAGGGCTTCGCCGTCCAGAACTAGTTCCCACCGGAACCCAGATAGCCTTTCGGCTCTACGAAACTATTTCGCAGGGAGGGAGAGAGAAGCCAGATCATTGCAATGATAATTGTATGTGAGAAAGAGTGAGTGTGGAGAGTGCCTCTCCACCTCTATTTATAGGAAAAACCAAGGGGTAGGGGACACATGAAAAAATGCAAAATGCCCACACTTTATGTCACACATAAAGGGCATAAAGGGCATAAAGGGATGACAAGTGGAGCCCCATGGAGGAGCTGCACCCTCCAACGTCCCACCTTCATGGGCCCCCCCAAAGGGGGTTCCTTGATCCCCAAGTCCTTCTAGAAGCCTTTTGGGAAAAGCCCCAAAAGGTGGCTTTCCATAAATATCCCAAAAAGCACTTTCACTATTCACGACGACATTTTTCAGCGTCCGTTCAAACTAAAAATATTTATGTGGGCTTAGAACATTTCCAGTACCCACTAAAATAATTTTCAATGCATTCCGAAACAATTCCGGATTAGTGATTTTCATCTACGAAAAGCATCTGAAGTGGTTCCGGCAGCTCCGGAGCAATTCCAGCTTTTATCCCGGAAAATTCCAGAAAGTTTCCAGAATGACTCTGGCACCCTCCAAGAATTATCAGGCATGTGCCGAAACCAATTTGACTTAATAGTATATTCCGAAACAACTTTTCGGTTTCACCGAAACTCATTCGATGACCTCTCTCTGCAGAACTTTTCCGCTGTCCGAAACCTTTCCGGTGTCTGAAACTTTTTCAGTGTTTTTCTCTCAGACTCCCTGTCTTGTATTCAGCAGATAGATGACCCTTAAGCGTGTGACCCTATAGGTTCGGTGAAGTATATACATGACCCGGAACCCCTTCCGATCAATGATCAACATCGGAGCCGTGGACACCCATATTGACCCCTATACCCACACGAATAAATATTCGAGTGAACCTTTAGTTGCAGTGAGCTATTCCTGTTGCTTCGCGATATGTCACAAACACCCGAGGTGAGATTTATTGCATCCCCGTGGACGAACAATTTTTCCACCATGCAAGTTACCTCGTTACCGGTTTTGTTCTCTTTTCTCGTTTCTGTGTTCGGCATCCGAGTGATCAAATCACAAGGTGTCTGGCCAGACGATTATGGATACCGTAACACCGAGAGGGCCCGAGAATATCTCTCCATCGTCGGAGGAGCAAATCCCAATCTTGAGCTATCAAGTTAGTTGTCATACTTTTCCATGAACCCGTCAGCCGCCGTAATAGCCACCCATTTACGGATGACGTTTAACAAACCCCAAAGTTCATGAAGCAAGCATGAAGAAACTCGATACTCTCATGGTCTAAGGAATCATGCAAACGTTAACCATCTCTGTGTTATGTACCATTAACTTGTGACGAATGTATCTCATAGGATAACATCAATTCGGGTCGATTCAACACAAACGTTCTTCTAACATTGTGCCCTCAAAGTTGCTGGCATAGACATGCCCATGATTGGGAAAACATAATCATCATGCAATACTTGAGCTAGTCTTAGAGGCATGACTAGGAATACATTTTATCGTTTATTATTCCACACGCGCACATGGGTTTTCCCCAGAGCCTTTATGGATATACGGGCTTGGGAACCACAACAGTTATAGCATGGAACATAAACATAATCATGAACTTGGAGATAAATAATATCATTTATTATTGCCTCTAGGGCATATCTCCTACATCATCATTAGCTAGCTTCACTGTAGCATAATTATCCAGGCGTTACAACTACTCCCCCGCTCGCCACGCCACGCCTGCTCCGCGCGCATTGTGTTTCATGATCGAACCAAGCCCAAACCTATGTCCTTTGTACACTTAACTACCTCCTCGCGCACCGCCCACCGTCGAGAGCAGGCCTTCGGAACCCCACTTTTTGCGATCTTGCACCAAGTGAAGGCCAATTAGGTTTTTGGAGAGCGACTGCTCCCTGTTTTCGTCTTCAAGCACTACTTCATCATGATTCTCGTGTCCTTTGACATCACCATTTCCAGCGAAGCCGAGAAGAAGGCTGCCGACAAGACTGCCGCAGCCGTTGCGACAATGACTTGGCCGACCGGAGAGTATAATCTGCTTATCACTCTATTGTTTATTCCCATGTTCACCATGCTTTACGTAGATGTATCCGTTGTATGCGTAGTACGTACGAGCTTGCATGGTTATGGTTAGATATCAGTATGCGACTACTACTATCAATGCCATGTTCATGATTCATTTCGGCATTATATTAATCAAAAATTGTTAATTAATCCAACAATAACAATATTAATCTCATACTGATATCTAAACATGTGAGCACATACTAGACATAGAAGTGGAGCATCCATGAAAACGACAAGCATGCCTAGCACATGAATCACTAAGTACATGATCAACATATCACACCCGTTGGTTGGCCGGGACAAAGCCGTGGCGACAACAACATTGTTCGTCAGCCTTCTGCTGGGTGTCGTCAACTATGGCGATGTCCAAGAGGTCGAGGACGTAGTTGAAGTAGAGGAACAACAGTGAGCAGTCGCGCTTGATACGCTCCCCGAAAACCTAATCGCCCTTCTCCCAATGTAGGATCTCAAATGACAGGGTTTTGGAGGCATGCTCTCTTGTGCACATAGTCAACGAAATGGAATCACCGGAAGTAGTGGCGGCGAAAGGAACGACGATGGGTTGCGCATGAGGAGGCAAAACAGATGCAATCTGATCTAGGTGACAACGTCTCGGTTTTCTGGTGCGTTCGTTAATGACTCGTAATTAATCATTACTTAAATATTCATCCCCGACAGGAAAAATAAAAGTGTAGGCATGGCACATGTTTGAGTTTGGCTCGTTAATGAAACACTACGCGCGAGGCGAGGCAGGCGGCGGAAGAGTAGTGTGTGTATATCACTCGTAAACTCAAGCTCCCATAGAATTGAAAATAGAAATACAATCTCTTATAAGAAGGTCTTAGCTATTCTCCACCAGCGTAGTGGGACTAAACTTCTGACCATGCTATGAAACCCCACATGGGTCTTTGAGATTTTTTGATTTGGGATCGGATGCTCGACAAGGGCCAGGCCACGGCGAACGGCGTCTCGCTCTCCCTCCGGCCATGGCGTCGGCAGGAGCATGCTACTGGCATTGGCATGCCGTACCTCGTTCAGTTGGCACTTGCCGGCGTGCCGGCGAACGCGTGGACCAGGAGAGCGGCGCAGGAAGTTCTGCGAGGGATTAGGCTGGTCGTCAAGGTGGCCGACTGCACGGCTAGGCGGAACGACATGTCGCGTTTTCGTGTCTGGGTGCGGACGGATGACCCGGCCCGGATCCCTCCCCGGCGCATCCTTGTGGTGGAAGAGCCGCGCCGCCGGCATGCGTGTGGCAGGGTGGAGGGCATCAACGCCCTGTGGTACCCGATGGACATCATACAGGAAGCATCACCGCTCCGGCCTGAGTGGGAGTTCGCGTCGACCAGTACGCCTTCGCCTCCCCCTTCGGCGAACGACGAGGCTGAGGACCAGGGCGGCCGGGAGGGTCCTTCACGTGGAAGGCAGGGCGGCGGCCCGCCGCACCAGCCTACAAGAGACGGCTCGGCTGGATCAACCCAGTCCTCGCCAGTGGCGGACCCCCCGGCGCAGTTGCGAGCTCATGACTTGCCCGCGATCAGCGCCACCCCCTCACCGCCGGCGGTCGCAGATCAGTTGGCGTTGCAATCCACAGACGCGGGGAACATGCGGTCAAACCAGGGGGCGGATCAGGTGGAAAGAGAAAGTGGATTGCCTGCGGAAAGTGCTGGTGGTCGTGTGGGAGACGGACACGTGGAATGTATGGGAGGGCCGGGGCAGGGTGTGATGCGGCAAAGTGCGATAGAGGGCCAGGGCAGGCCAGAGCTGCCTGCGTCGTCGTGTGGCTCCAGAACCATCTCGCGCCAGCTCGATCTGCCTGGAACAGATCCCGAGCTGTCGCCTACCTCAGTTAACCAGCCCAATGGCAGGATAAGGTGGACCGCATCGGAGCTGGCGGTTGTGGTTGGCCAGCCATCCCACCCCACGACGCCGAGTGAACAGGGGCGTGCAGGCGCAAGCTGCATCATTCCAATTGGCTCCTGGGATCTGTTGCTGCCAGGCGACCCAGGGGAGGACCCCACCCGCCTGCCGCGATATGAGATTACTTTTGAGGATTTCGATGCATGTGGGGACAGGTTGGATGGGCTGGATTATTCAAGTGCGCCAGAATGCCAAAGTGCGACACGCGGCGGGCAGCGACCGGCGATGCATGGCCAGGCATGCAGAGAGGATGGGACTATGTTCTGTGTCACGTTATCGGCCACGTCTGGCTCTCCTTGCCAATTGCATGCGGGAGAAGAGGAGAGGACGCCAATGCAGTAAACGGCGCAAGCCCCTATCCAGGAAGCGGTGGAGCAGTTCTGCTTGGCAATGCAGAGGACGCCAAACCCTGTGCTGGCCAGGCCTCTCGAGCATATGAAGACGACCAAACACTAGGAGACCAAGGAGGGCACGGCAGCCGGTTTCCAGCCCAAGAAGGAGCCTGCGTCTGGCGAAGGGACCGGGTTGTCGCATGGCTGGCTCCAAGCAGCAGCGCGTCCTGATACGCACGCTGTGTTTGGCCAATGAGGCAGAGGTTATCTCGGATGACGCGCTACAGATGTATGCCGGCCTTTTCTCCAAGCCGTTGAGTGACAGCCACATTGCAGCGATTCTCGCCCTCTTTGGCTGGGAAGCGTCGGCTCTCCCACTGCAAGAGGAGGACCTTCAGGCGGATGCACGGCAGTGACGAGCGGTGGTAGGCGGATGGTGGGTTATTTCCACGGATACGCAGCCCTACAAACTCCTAGTGTGGAATGTGCGTGGATTGAACTCGCCGGCGCGCCGGAATGCTATCTTCCAGGTGGTGCAAGCCGCAAACCCGGCCATCGTTTGCATCCAAGAAACAAAGATCAAAACTATGCCTGTGGAAATCGTTAGGCATTGCCTTGGCAATAAATTTGAGAACTTTTATTACCTGCCGGCGGTGGGAACTCGTGGAGGGATCTTAATCGCATGGGATGAGACGGTTGTGATGCTATCGAACCCGCACCGCACAACGAACACGCTCTCGGCTCTGGTCAAGCCAAAAAGTGGGGGCCATTGGTGGATGACTGGAGTGTATGGCCCGCAGGCGGATGATGCTAAGATCGAATTCATGCAGGAACTGGTGGACGTTCGCGACTTGCACGCAGGCCCGTGGGCTATTGTGGGAGATTTCAACTTGCTGGTTAATCCTCGGGATAAGAACAATGAAGCGGTGAACCGTAGGATGCTGGCTCATTTCAGGGCGAAAACCAACAGACTTGAGGTTAAGGAGTTGTACCTCAATGGCCGCAAGTACACTTGGTCAAACGAACGACAGCGGCCTACGATGGAGAAAATCGACCATGTCTTCACGACAAACTGTTGGGATGATCTACACCCTGCGGCCTTGCTTAGAGCACTGGGATCGGCGGTATCAGACCACTGCCCCTTGTTGGTGGATCTCAATGCGGATGTGGCGTACGGCAAGCGCTTCAGGTTTGAAGCGTTCTGGCCAAAAGCCGAGGGCTTCTTCGAAATGGTGGAGTCAGCATGGACTTCGGTTGACTCGGCTGGCAATGCGTTCATAGCGCTCGATAACAAGCTCAGGGCCACGGCAAAGGCGTTGCAAAGATGGAGTGGCAAGTGGATAGGTAACATCAGGCTCCAAATTGCAATTGCGCTGGAGGTCATCAGCCGTCTGGACATGGCAATGGACTCAAGGTTACTCACGGAGAATGAGCACGGACTGCGTAAGATGCTGAAGAAGAAGCTCCTTGGATTATGTTCGCTACAACGCTCTATTGCACGCCAGCGGTCAAGAATACTACAACTCAAGGAAGGGGAGGCGAACACCGCATTTTTTCACCGCCAAGCAAATCACAGGCAGCGGAAGAACCTAATGCTATCCATTCAAGAGGATGGGCAGGTGTATATGGGGCATGAAGATATCGCACGGGCGGTGGACGCATACTACTCAAACCTCATTGGATCAGCTAGCGAGAGAAATCAAGCACTCAACATGGAGGCCTTGGGGTTTCTGCCCAGAGATATGACGAGACTTGAGGAGCCTTTCACAGTGCAAGAGGTGGAGAAGGTGATCAAGTGTATGCCGATGGATAAGGCGCCCGGGCCTGACGGATTCACGGGACGTTTCTACGCAACCTGCTGGCATATCATAAGGGAGGATTTCATGAGGGCTCTGGAGGAGTTTCATGGTGGAAATATGCAAGGGCTGCACGCAATTAACAAGGCCACAGTCTCGCTCCTCCCGAAGAAGATAAGGGCCATCGACATCAAGGATTACAGTCCAGTTAGCCTCAATCATAGTGCGGTCAAGATCTTTGACAAAATCCTTGCCACACGACTTGCCGACGACTTGCCTCAGCTCGTGGGCAATCACCAGAACGCATTTGTGCGTGGAAGATCTTTGCATGATAATTTCATGCTCGTACAAGGCACGGCATGCAGATTACATGCATTGAAGGATCCCACTCTATTGTTGAAGCTAGACATATCAAAAGCCTTCGACTCAGTGCAATGGCCCTTCCTGCTAGAAGTGTTGGCTCACATGGGATTCAGACCAAGGTGGATGGCGTGGATCTGTGGACTGCTCGCAACATCATCTACTAAGATTGCTGTGAACGGGATACCCGGGGAAAGGATCTTCAACTGCCAAGGACTGTGCCAGGGGAGCCCGCTGTCACCCATGCTGTTCATATTATGCATGGAACCCCTACACCGTCTCCTTGAACTTGCAACCACCGCGGGTTTACTTTCTCCCTTGGCCAGGACAGGGTTGCGACATAGAGTATCGATGTACGCGGATGATGTCATGGTTTTCCTCAAGCCAATGGAAAGGGACCTCCGGGTGTGTGCCTCTGTCCTGGACCTGTTTGCCAAAGCGTCAGGGCTCAGAATCAACCTGCAGAAAAGCCTGGCCCTGCCAATCAGATGCTCGCCGGAGGACATGGAGCTTGCTTCGGGGCTGTTGGGATGTGAGCATGGAACGTTCCCTTGCAGATATCTGGGGTTGCCACTATCGATAAGGAAGCAAACCACAACACAATTTCAGGATATGGTGGATCAGATGACCGCGAGGCTGCCATCATGGAAGGCAAGATCACTACCGAAGAGCAGCCGACTGCTCCTTATTCAGTCTGTGTTATGTGCCATCCCTGTGCATTCCATGCTGGCCATGGGTTTGCCACAGAAAACGCTAAAGGCGATGATCAAAATCTGCAGAAGCTTTTTATGGTATGGGAAAGAAGACGGTGGAGGTGGCAAGTGCGCAGTTGCTTGGGAAACTTTATGCCGACCCAAGTGGGCAGGTGGGCTCAGAGTTACAAACCTAAGGTGGATGAATGTCGCACTCCAAGCGAAGTGGTTGTGGTTGCAGCGTGTTGACAGGACTAGACCATGGGCAGAATTCAAATTTTTAGTGCCGGACGAGGCAAGGGGCTTGTTCCAAGCGGCAGCCAAGGTGACTGTGGGCAATGGAAACACAGCACTCTTCTGGGAGGATAGATGGCTCAACGGATACAGGATACAGGAGCTGGCACCGCTCATATATGACATGGTGTCAAAACAGACGAGGGACGCGAGAACGGTGGCAGAAGCTATACAGGGCGCAACTTGGGCGCGAGATGTTGGCCCGAACATGAATGACAGGGCACTACTCCAGTTCCTTGAGGTGTGGCCGCACGTCCATAGCGTGGCTATAGACCCACAGCAGCCGGATCAGCTCAAGTGGTCATGGGAGAAGGATGGTAAATTCTCGGCAAGATCATCTTACGCGGCCAATTTTGCGGCCCTCCAATGCTCACCGACAGCAACATACACATGGGCGTCGAGGACGCCCTTGCGCTGCCGCTTCTTCGCATGGTTGGCTCTAAGGGGTAGAGTGTGGACCTCTGATAGACTGGCAAGGCGCGGACTACCACATCAAGACACATGCCCCTTCTGCGATCAGAATGACGAAACAATCAATCATCTCATGACACAATGTGTATTTGTGAAGGAGGTTTGGACCAAGGTGGGTCAGGCAGTTGGCATGACAGGCATGACGCCATCAAGCGGTGAGGATCTAGTGACATGGTGCACAAGGCCCATCTTCGAGGGGAGGCACGCCAAGACCATGCGGGCGATTCACCTGCTCGTCATGTGGGAGTTGTGGAAACACCGAAACGCTATTGTGTTCGAGGGCATGAGGCCGGGCGTGCAGCACACCTTACGACGGATCGCCTCAGAGTGTGGGACATGGAGACAAGCGGGTGTTCTACACAAAGACATTCGTTTCAACTTTATAGGAGTAGATGAGTGGAGCGAGGGCGAGTAATCCGCTAGGATGAGTTGGGGGTGGAATGCGTTGTAAGACGTGTTGTAAATAACCGTGGATGGGGTGTCTTCCCCTTTCCTTCTTTTAATATAAGATACGCATACTCGTGCGTATTCGAGAAAAAAAAGAAATTATTTCATCTATGCACCCAAGACCCATCTATAATTCAACATGCTGCACTGTGTAGTTTCTGTACAGTCTCCTTGGATTCCTGTGTATACGATTGACCCCTGGGAGGGACAAAGGCAGGTGAAATCGACCAGACATGCATCCATGCGTATGCAGGTTTTGCAGATGTAGATCTGAAATTCTCATGGAAATTCCTGACCGCTGGCAAAAATTTCGCGTAGGGTTGACTGATCTGGTTAACAATTGTCTTACATCCCAGTTGGCGAAGTTCAGATCCGCATACCCTTTGACTAACCGGATAGATCAACTAGCCATTTTATTATGCGGCTGGAGCAAGCAGCTAAAACATGCACCATGCATGACAGCAAGTTACTGATTGCCATCACATGCATGTTACGTGCATTCACCGCCTGAAAGAACGGTGGATCAGAGCAGAAGCAAACATGCCAAACAAGTCGCCGATCACATGACAACATGGAACCTAATTAAGAGCTTGATTAGATCAACAAGGATAATATCTAGATAGCAATTGTACTGCCACATGTACACACGATACATCTCGAGGTTGTTTGTTGTCGAGTAGATCCATAAACCTTTATACTCTGTTGTTCATATAGTTCACATGTCGTGACAATCTTTAAGTATACACGGTGCACAGCAGCATATTTTGTTGAAGCGACTAAGCCACTACTATAGCTGTAGAGAGAGATGGGGCGATACTGAATGATCATTACATTGAATACACAGAATAGATCACAGCGTACATATATATGTGCAACATACACTGGCATGCATGCAGAGCAAGCCACTAGCTACCTACCCCCAGCTGGCTGAGAGATCAATGGATCCTCGGTCGTCAGCGTAAGCGATGGCCAGACCTACCCGCATGCAGCTGAATACAATTTAGGTACGTACTCGAATATATTCGAAGAAGAAAAGAAAACCGGCCGGTGCTAAACACAGCTAATTACGGGCAAAAGAAACCGCAGAAATAAACGATGGCTGGCTCGAGCTCGAGCTCGACAGTCCGTCAAAACGTCGCGTCCTCGCAAGCCAACAGGCGAATGAATGATTACACCTGCATGCAGGCGTGCTCCGAGCATGTCATCATGGCGCTGGCGGACATGCTGGCCGCCGGGTCGACGACCTCGCCGACGCAGCCGCCGCCGACGGACTGCTGTTGCGCCGTGGCCGCCGTTGGCGGGACTTCGGGCACGGCCGCGGTGACGATGGTGCTGAGCTGCTGCTGGTGCTGGTTGGAGACCCTCTTGCAGCTGGGCGCGACGACCGCAGGTGGCGCGCAGGCGGCGGCGGCGTCGAGGTGCGTGACGAGCGGGATGACGGGGAGGTTGTCGCAGGTGCAGACCTCGATCATGAAGCCGTCGGGGTCGTGGAAGAAGATCTGGTCGACGTGGATGCCGCCCTCCTCCACCCGCCGCTGCACGTACCGGATGCCCAGCTCCTTGAGCCGCCGCTGCACCGCCTCCATGCTCTCGCACTGCAATGCATACGATACCAATCAACACACGACACGTCAGCCCATGAACCGCGCACTCCCAGCCACACAACGCATCATATCCGTCCACGTGTACACACACACGACACATATCCTCGTTGTTGGATCTATCCATCCTCTCGCAAACCATCACATCACATTATCACGTGTAATCTAGCTAGGCGAAACTATAAGCACAAGGCACTACAGTGGACAGTGGACACTGTATACTACATAATACGCGCATGTGACCTGTACAGTCCAGCTCACGCATGCGTCCACCGTGTCGCGCTCCATCAGGGTAGCTCACGGGGGGCTCCGTATCCAGTCCGGCCGGGTGGAGAATCGCTTTCCAGTGTGCATGTGCATGGAGACAGAAAGGAAATTGTGCAACCACAGTGGTACACACGGAGTAGACGGGCACGATAGTCTAGCTACTGGCGCACGACGAGATCGAACAGGGCGAGGGAGGACCGCTCCTCGTCCCCTCCACTACCTGAAGTGCCGTGATCAACGTGGGTGCAACTGCAGAGTGCATGTGGAGGCATCGCGATGGTGGTACGGTGTACACTGCGCATGTACCAGGTCAGGACTCAGGACTTTATTTTATGCTAATATATGATTGTTATCGTGAGATCAAGGGTGGACATGCATGCATGCTTGCATGCGTGCGTGCATGGTGATGGCGCGGCATGACCGTGCATGTGGATGCATTCCTCATGGGCTGATTTTCAATTCGAGATCTCACTTGAATTAGTATACTATGTACTCCACTATGTTGTAACTATGTTTTGGTGTTGTGTTTGTTTTGTTTAGTTGAGCTGGAAGCATCCATGGATCGAGATCTGTTTGTTTGGACGCATCCAAGATGAACGGAACCATGGAACGGATGGTAAGTGCTAGCATGCTAGTAGCTAGAGTAGCCTTCTTTTTTTACTACTCTAGCTACTAGCATGCTAGCACACGTATTGATCTGATCTACAAAGAAAAATCTACTCCGATTGACATTGGCCAAGATAATCAACCGGAGCAATGCTCATTAGCTACTCTATAGCGACTAGCTATACATATATTTGATTGATGATGGATCTTGGTTGTCGTTTCTCAGCTTGACGACGTACGTAGCTACGAGGTGGATCAGATCGACGCCACTAGTGTTGTGCGTGGCGAACAAATCCAGAAGGAGGAAGGAGAGACGTCGATCTCTGCGGGATGGATGGAGGCGGAAACGGCTTAGCTGTACTTAGTTTGGCCGAGCGTGGTCACAAGATGGCAACCAGAAGAAATTCCAGCCGTCTCTTCTCACATGGATCGATCTGCTTCTCGAAGAATTGTGTAGACTATTCTATTTCTAACTAGTGCAAGTTGCATGTGTCACCCGCAAAAAAAAAAAGGTTGCATGTGTCGTGTGACGAACAGGCGGCGATGCAACTGCCTGTTTTTGTTTCCTTTTGTGCTTCTCAGTTCTCACGACACTTGCTACATACAGGAGCTAGCGCTTTGAATAACAATGGGCAGAAGTGCGGCAATGGTGGTGGAGGTTGTGTTGGTACCGTGGTGAAGGAGATGTGATTATCCTTGGGGTTGATCTCCGCCTTCTTGGGCGGCAGGCTCTCCGGGTCCTCCGCCTGCAGCAGGTGCACGCCGATCCCGAAGTTGAACAGCCTGAAATCCGGCAACCATGTCATCACATGTGGGCTGAGAAATACAACAACAGTACTACAGTAGTGCTACGCCACATCGCCGGCGCGCCGGCCGATCGAGTACTACGTACCATGCGCCGTCGAAGTCGAAGGAGCCCGGGCGGCGGATCTGGATGAAGCCGAGGACGTCGCGGTAGAAGCTGAGCGAGCTCTCCAGCGACCGGCACACCACAGAGATGTGGTTCAGCGACGCCAGCGGCAGCGCCCGGTGACCCCCCTGCGCCGCCGCCGCCGCCGCCTTGTTCACGCCGGCCGACGCCGTGTTCACCATCCTCTCGTGCCTAGCTAAAAGCCTTTCCTTCTTGTTGGAGTGTTGTTCTTTTCCGAGAACCGCGCCAACCCAGCTGCCTGTATATGTAGCTGTGCGTTGCTGCAGGCCGCCTAGCTCCGTCACACACTCACACTACTCTCTAGGTAGCTGCAGATCAGTTACTGACCAGTCGCCGAGACAATGGCCGACCGCGGCGCGCTAGGTAGCTTGCTCCGGTTAAGACGTGTCCACCGGAGCCGAGGGAGGAGAAAACGGGAGAGAGCGTACGTGCAAACGGCACGAGGGATGTGGAAGGAAAGTAGTGGCTCCGGGCTGTGGGTGTGAGCCTGTGAGCTGCAAGAGAGCTCGAGGGTGGTATATATAGAGACTAGAGAGATTTTGGGCCGACAGGTAGGTAGGTTGATGAAAAGTGCGAGACCCTCCCTCGGTGAGATAAGCGGCCGGTGTGCTAGAGAGTACACTGTACACACAACAAAGGAGCGAGATCCATATACTCCGGGATAAAAAAAAAATATACTGCGGGATAAAATATCAGCGAGCTCCATGAGAGCGAGGCGAGGACAGATGATCTTTTTCGAAAAGCGCAAGAGCAGATGATGGTGTACTATGATTTTGTTGTCTCCGCATATAAGCATCATTGCGTCGTGCTCCCCGTTTTTAGCTCGTTGCGCGTTGTCCAATTGTGTTCTCCTTTTTCCTTTTCATGATAACCCCACCACCTGGCTACCAAACACATACTCACAACAACAACAACGCCACCTCAAAAAAAAAAAATCCGATCTCTACAGGGGGATCCACCGAAACCGTTTGCGGAAACAGAGGTCCGAACACATACATTACATGGAAAATTGACACGACGACTGCACTAAAACCGACCTACTTGAGCTAGATCGCCTAGTTAATTTCAAGCCAATAAGTTTGTGCCGGAGTGAGGGTCACCTGCAACCGGAATTCATCGGACAAAGTACACCGCCTCAACGACAATCATGTGCCGTCGCGACTCACGAGTGATGTGGTATCATGTGGGGTAGTGCTCGTTTAGGGGCCTAGTGCCAAGCCAAGTGATCCCCAAAAAGTGTCATGGTGATGACAAATACCCTACTTGAGAAATTCTAGTTTTCTCTCCTGGAGAAATGACATATTTTGATTCTCATGAGACCCTTTTTTTGCGGGTAGTCACGAGACCCTTCGAGATTGCATATTATGTATAGAAATAGGTTTTATTGCAAAATAATAATAATCAGGAGTGATACTAGAACACTGTGAATTGATAAGAGAGAATGCAAGGAAAACACTCTAGTCGTGAGCGAATTGGAGTCTGGTTTCCGCATTCCCTCATCTCGGACATACTAGGAGGCGAGGGGAACCACGTAACAACACTCAAAGGGAAATTTCAGTTGTCTTCTCTATTTATGTCTGTTTTACAGTGCAAAATCTGTTGTTCATTGTTTGAATAATCTATAAAATCTGGTCCTTTTTACTCATAAAAAGAATTTTTTTACTGTTTCCACACATATTCCCTGAAGATATTACTGCCTGAATAACTGATAGAGCACCCTGCTGCTGTTGCTGCTGCTACTTTCAAACCATTACATTAATTAGTACTCCCTCCGTTCAAAAATACTTATCGGGAAAATACATGTATCTAGATGTATTTTAGTTTTAGATACATTTATTTTTATCAATTTCTCCGATAAATATTTCCAGATGGAAGGAGTATCCTTTTGTATGCTCCCACGTGCCACACGTGTTAAGGAAGTGTGTGCGGACGTGTGCATAAATATAAGCGCAGCCACATATATGTTCTACATATACTTCCATTGTAGTAGAAAAGAACAGCCATATGTTTGCACTGCATAAGAGCAACTCTAGCAGACCTCGCAAAAGACGCGAAATCGCAAAATTCCGGCGAGTATGCGGGTTCGGCCTAATTTTCTGGTCAGAACAGAGTCTGCATATTCGCCCGGTCCGTAAAAAAAATTTGCTGCGGTCCACAAGCCGCACGCCCCGACCCCTATATCTACGGTTCAGCGGCGCGTTTGCGGGTCGAAACCCTATCCCCCGCCGCCGCCGAGCCACGCGATTCCCCACCCCCCTTCTCCACATTTCTCGCCGCCGGCGACCACCTTCCACCTCCAGCCGCCATGTGGGGCCGCATGTGGAGCTCCGGACGCGGCTCCGGCAGCAGATCCGGCGGCGGAAGCGAGCCCGAGCGTGAGCGGCGCGTCTGGTCGGATGGCGCGAGGAAGCGCGGGGCGAGGAAGTGGACCAACCGCGGCCTCTCGCCGCCGGCGAGTTTCCGCGTCCGCGAGACGGACGAGTACGACCGTCGGCACGGCCGTACACCGTCCTCTGCCGCGTCCTTCTCCTCCGCGGCGAGATCTTCCTACGCGGGGAGCTCCTCCTCTTCCGGCGCGGGCCTTCTCCTCGTGAAGAGGGAGTGGTCGGAGGAGCCGGAGGACTTCGAGTTTGTCCCCGTCAAAGAGGAGCCCGAAGAGCTCGGCCGCCGCGGAGTCGTCGGGCCGGAAGACTTCGTTGCCGATGTCGACGCGGTTGCGGCCACCATTGCCACGCGGAGCGTGTGCGAGGAGGCGGAGCGCTGGCGCCACGCCGAGGAGCTCGAAGACCTCCAGTGGCGGCAGGCGGTCGCGGCCAACCTCGCCGTCAAGGAGAAGGACGACGAGTGGCGGCGCATCCGTGAGGAGCAGAGGGCGAAGTACATCGACCTCTGCAGCTCCGGCGAAGAGGATCGAGCTCCTCCACGGAGTGGTCCGTGGCCGCGAGCTCGCCGCCGTGAGATCCCCATCCCTCTTGTACAAGTATTGATGTAGTATGTAGTATGAACTAGTGTTTGTAGTATTTGATCATGTAAAATATATGTAGTACGTGATGAACTACTCGCTCCCCCACGCCAACGTACTGCGCGTATGCAAAGGGGTTTGGCTGGGCACGCCGTGCTGACCGACCGGGTTTGGCCATCGACAGCGCACGTTTTCCACGAGGGGGCTACCCGTATACGTACGCTGAAGCATGTGGAGGCCTTATCGAGTGTGTCTGGCTGCCCCGTCAGCTCACTCCATGGCTGCCAACCCATACACATAGAGAGCTCCAGCAATGGCTAGTTGCCGACTTGCACTTCAGACTCGAGATTCAATCAATCACTGTACAGCTGTTTCAGGTCTCTGGACTGGAGTTTAGGCCCAACATTCCAAAAAGTGGCTTTTTGTGAGGAAGCAACGATGAGCAGCATGTGGATTTATCATTACTAGCTTATCAAATATTTAGTTATTTCCTAACAAACAAATGTCGGTCCCCTTTTCCCTGCCCAACCTCCCATTCCCATTTCTTTTATCGAATGGACCATAAGAGCATCCACAGCTGGGCACTTCAAACCCTCTCATACGCTTAGGCGGACGGCTTGATCAATCATCGTTCAAAAAAGCCCGACCCGGACGGGCGTCTCAAACTGGCCTCAAACGCCGGGCTGACAGACGCCCTTCGTATCCAGCCCAAATATGAGACGGATATGGGAAGGCTCGGGCGCCACGTCGAACCCGGCCCACCCAACCCCACATATATCCCTTCCCCTCCACTCCCCGGACCGAACTCTAGGCACTCCACTCCACTCCGCCACTCAAGCTCCGGTCCAACTATCTCCGGCATGGCAGGTAGCGGATCCATGTCCTACACCTCCAGATCCGTCGACTCCGAGCTCATCCACGCGGCCCCGAGGAGGAGATGACCGTGCGCTCCGCCGCTCTCAGGATGAGGCTGCCCGACGACAGCGCTCGGACTCCTTCCATCGGAAATTTATTACATCTGCCCAAATGGCGCATGGATCCACTGTGAGGTGTGTCGCCGCTGCCTAACCAGAGGCAGTGCGGTCCGTTTGGCGTCCGAACGCGGTGGCGGACGCGCAACCCTTTCATTGGCGCGTCGAGCCGGAGGTGAACGCATGGGCGTCGTCCGACGCAAATATGGCACGTTGTGCCCGTCATACAAGGCAGCGATCGCGGGAGATAGCAGCAGCCCTTGCGGTTAGGGACGTTGGCGAGGGGAGTCACATTCTCTGGCGCCCCGTATGGTGCACTAGTCCGGGCACCGCAACCGTGTCGTGGTGAACGTGACAAGCTCCTCCCAGGACGGATCCATCATCGATCTCACATCCACTAGCATCGTCAAGGTTCCAAGCTCTGACGAGGAAGAGTAGGGCATGGGAGAAGGCGACGCCTTGAGTCCGGTGAGCCGATGCGTGTCCCATGTCCTCTACCTTGCTGGTGACCGAACCAACACTTCGAGGGGGCAGCCAGCTGCGGGACATGGACACGGCAGAGTCGAAACGAGCTCCGCTTAGATTAGGTTTATGTTGCATGTAATAGTATGAATTTCAGGTTTCTAAATTGAGGTATCCAGTTGGGGAAGAGATTATTGGGGGACTGACCAATCACTGTCCGAGGACGTGCTCGGGTGCATCCGTGGGTGTTTGAGGGTCGGATTTGTTGTGTCCGGATGTAGATGCTCTAACTGTAAAAAACATGACAAATCCATCACATAGCGTGAGTTGTCCGGTATTTTTACGAAAAAACTTGACCAAGAAAGAAGATTGCATTCAGGCCCCTCATGGTTTCTTCATTGTAGCCATAGTGTTGACAATTATCTTCTCTTGACTACGCCGAAGATCGAGCCTCTCACGATGATTATGTGGTAAGATCTTTTTTTAGGCAGAGACCATAGAACAATAGCTCTATGGTGAATTTTCATTAATATAACCCAAAACAGTTATGTACAAAGCAGAATAAAATACAAGGGGAAGGATGAATTCCTCTATCCAACGCCTGTTCTAGGAAACATAATGAAGAGTAAAAATCAGGCTAATCTTGACTCAATCCATCCTTGAAGAACTTGATGTAGTTGCTGCTTAGTTCTGAATTGGAGCAGCTCTACATCTTTCATGGGTTGCAATTTCCAAAAGGTGATGCTGGGGCTTATATGTATGAATATTTTGTTGTTTCTCTGCATCCAAATATGCCAACAACTCATAATAACTATGCTCATAGCCAAGCCAGTAGTTCGATCAAGGCCAAGTTGAGATTTCCTGGATAATAGAAGAATCTCTTTTTTTGTTGGGAGTGATCATATCCCAGCATTGGAGAGCAAACTTACAATCCCAGAAAAGATGAAGGGGGGTCTCATCCACATGCTCATTACAAAGTTCACATAGGTAGGAGGGCAGATATAAGGACTTTCTGTGGAGAAGGCTTCTGATATTCAATCTATCAAGTGCAAGAAACCAGCAGAAGATTTTGTATCTCTTAACAACTGAAGATTTCCAAATATTGTTAAAAATGAGAGAAACCATTTCCCCCTGCATTAGGATCTTGTACATCTTGGCAGTAGAAAAATTAGCAGAGTTCCAAGGATACTGCCATGTATCATCACTGTTGGGGAATCTGGTATAGTTCAATGTTAATTGAACCTCTTGGAATTGATCAAAGGCCTGAAAAGACAGTGGCCTGTACAAGATTTCTTCAAAGCTTTCAGTCTCAACCACTTGCCGAACAGGGATGGATTTATCAATGGTAAAAAAAATAACTTAGGATACTGGATATTAAGGGGTGTGTTGTTCCATTTGTCATGCCAGAAAAGTACAGATCTTCCTTATCCCAAACTGCAAAGAGGCCATGGATTTGAACTCAGGTAGTAACTTCAAGATTGCCTTCCACCAAAATGAACCCATTGGTCTGTCAGTGGGTGCACTATTGGGATAGTAAGAGCATCTACAGCCGGACTTGGCAAATCCAGGCCCTCAAACGACCGCGGACGCGTCCGCGGACAGTGACCGAGCACATGTGAGTGTCACCACGTCAGAACCGTCCCGCCTGACCCCAAATATATTAGTTCCCATCCGCTCCCGGACCGAACCCTAGGCACTCCACTCCGCCACTCAAGCTCCCGTCCGACTATCTCCGGCATGGAGGGTAGCGGATCCAAGTCCTACACTGTTGGGGAACGCAGTAACTTCAGTAAATTTCCTACGCACACGCAAGATCCATCTAGGTGATGCATAGCAACGAGAGGGGAGAGTGTTGTCCACGTACCCTCGTAGACCGAAAGCGGAAGCGTTATGACAACGCGGTTGATGTAGTCGTACGTCTTCACTATCCAACCGATCCTAGTACCGAAAGTACGGCACCTCCGCAATCTGCACACGTTCAGCTCGGTGACGTCCCACGAACTCTAGATCCAGCTGAGTGTCGAGGGAGAGCTTCGTCAGCACGACGGCGTGATGACGGTGATCATGAAGTTACCGAGGCAGGGCTTCGCCTAAGCACTACAACGATATGAACGAGGTGGAAATCTGTGTTCTAGGGTGCCCCCTGCCCCCGTATATAAAGGATCAAGGGGGAGGCCGGCCGGCCCTATAGGCGTGCCAAGGAGGGGAGGAATACTCCTCCTAGTAGGAGTAGGATTCCTCCTTTCCTAGTCCTACTAGGAGGGGGAAGGAAGGAGAGGAAGAGAGGGAGGCAAAGAGGGGGCGCCGCCCCCCTCCTTGTCCAATTAGGACTCCTCAAGAGGGGGGGCGCGGCCAGCCCTAAGGCCCCCTCCTCTCTCTCTCACAAGGCCCATGTTGGCCCATTCGTTCCCCGGGGGTTCCGATAACCCCCTAGCACTCCGATAATTATCCGGTGACCCCCGGAACTCATCCGGTGTCCAAATATAGTCATCCAATATATCAATCTTTATGTCTCGACCATTTCGAGACTCCTCGTCATGTCCGTGATCACATCTGAGACTCCAAACTAGCTTCGGTACATCAAAACACATAAACTCATAATACCGTTCGTCACCGAACGTTAAGCGTGCGGACCCTACGGGTTCGAGAACTATGTAGACATGACCGAGACTCATCTCCGGCCAACCAATAGCGGAACCTGGATGCTCATATGGTTCCTACATATTCTACGAAGATCTTTATCGGTCAAAATGTATAACAACATACGTTGTTCCCTTTGTCATCGGTATGTTACTTGCCCGAAATTCGATCGTCGGTATCTCAATGCCTAGTTCAATCTCGTTACCGGCAAGTCTCTTTACTCGTTCCGTAGTGCATATCCCGTGACTAACTCATTAGTCACATTGCTTGCAAGGCTTATAGTCATGTGCATTACCGATAGGGCCCAGAGATACCTCTCCGAAACACGGAGTGACAAATCCTAATCTCGATCTATGCCAACCCAACAAATTGAAGGAAATATGCCCTAGAGGCAATAATAAAGTTATTATTTATTTCCTTATATCATGATAAATGTTTATTATTCATGCTAGAATTGTATTAACCGGAAACATGATACATGTGTGAATACATAGACAAACAGAGTGTCACTAGTATGCCTCTACTTGACTAGCTCGTTGATCAAAGATGGTTATGTTTCCTAGCCATAGACATGAGTTGTCATTTGATTAACGGGATCACATCATTAGGAGAATGATGTGATTGACTTGACCCATTCCGTTAGCTTAGCACTCGATCGTTTAGTATGTTGCTATTGCTTTCTTCATGACTTATACATGTTCCTATGACTATGAGATTATGCAACTCCCGTTTACCGGAGGACCAATTTGTGTGCTACCAAACGTCACAACGTAACTGGGTGATTATAAAGGTGCTCTACAGGTGTCTCCGAAGGTACTTGTTGGGTTGGCGTATTTCGAGATTAGGATTTGTCACTCCGATTGTCGGAGAGGTATCTCTGGGCCCTCTAATGCACATCACTTAAGCCTTGCAAGCATTGCAACTAATGAGTTTGTTGCGAGATGATGTATTACGGAACGAGTAAAGAGACTTGCCGGTAACGAGATTGAACTAGGTATTAAGATACCGACGATCGAATCTCGGGCAAGTAACATACCGATGACAAAGGGAACAACGTATATTGTTATGCGGTTTGACCGATAAAGATCTTCATAGAATATGTGGGAGCCAATATGGGCATCCAGGTCCCGCTATTGGTTATTGACCGGAGACGTGTCTCGGTCATGTCTACATAGTTCTCGAACCCGTAGGGTCCGCACGCTTAACGTTACGATGACAGTTTTATTATGACTTTATGAGTTTTGATGTACCGAAGGAGTTCGGAGTCCCAGATGAGATCGGGGACATGATGAGGAGTCTCGAAATGGTCGAGACGTAAAGACCGATATATTGGACGAGTATATTCGGACATCGGAAAGGTTCCGAATGATTCGGGTATTTTTCGGAGTACCGGAGAGTTACGGGAATTCGTATTGGGCCTTAATGGGCCATACGGGAAAGGAGAGAAAGGCCCCAAAGGGTAGACGCACCCCTCCCCATGGACTAGTCCGAATTGGACTAGAGAGGGGGGCGCCCCCTTCCTTCCTTCTCCTTCTCCCTTCCCTTCTCCTACTCCAACAAGGAAAGGAGGAGTCCTACACCCGGTGGGAGTAGGACTCCCCCCTTGGCGCGCCCTCCTCCTAGGCCGGCCGCCTCCCCCCTTGCTCCTTTATATACGGGGGCAGGGGGGCACCCCATGAACACAACAATTGATCTCTTAGCCGTGTGCGGTGCCCCCTCCACCATATTACACCTCGATAATATCGTAGCGGTGCTCAGGCGAAGCCCTACGTCGGTAGAACATCATCATCGTCACAACGCCGTCATGCTGACGAAACTCTCCCTCAACACTCGGATGGATCGGAGTTCGAGGGACGTCATCGAGCTGAACGTGTGCTGAACTCGGAGGTGCCGTGCGTTCGGTACTTGATCGGTCGGATCGTGAAGACGTACGACTACATCAACCGCGTTGTGTTAACGCTTCCGCTTTCGGTCTACGAGGGTACGTGGACAACACTCTCCCCTCTCGTTGCTATGCATCACCATGATCTTGCGTGTGCGTAGGAAATTTTTGAAATTACTACGTTACCCAACAGTGGCATCCGAGCCTGATTTTATGCGTAGATGTCATATGCACGAGTAGAACACAAGTGAGTTGTGGGCGATATAAGTCATACTGCTTACCAGCATGTCATACTTTGGTTCGGTGGTATTGTTGGATGAAACGGCCCGGACCGACATTACACGTACGCTTACGCGAGACTGGTTCTTCCGACGTGCTTTGCATAGAGGTGGCCGGCGGGTGTCAGTTTCTCCAACTTTAGTTGAACCGAGTGTGGCTACGCCCGGTCCTTGCGAAGGTTAAAACAACACCAACTTGACAAACTATCGTTCTGGTTTTGATGCGTAGGTGAGAATGGTTCTTGCTAAGCCCGTAGCAGCCACGTAAAACTTGCAACAATAAAGTAGAGGACGTCTAACTTGTTTTTGCAGGGCATGTTGGGATGTGATATGGTCAAGGCATGATGCTAAATTTTATTGTATGAGATGATCATGTTTTGTAACCGAGTTATCGGCAACTGGCAGGAGCCATATGGTTGTCGCTTTATTGTATGCAATGCAATCGCCCTGTAATGCTTTACTTTATCACTAAGCGGTAGCGATAGTCGTAGAAGCATAAGATTGGCGAGACGACAATGATGCTACGATGGAGATCAAGGTGTCGCGCCGGTGACGATGGTGATCATGACGGTGCTTCGGAGATGGAGATCACAAGCACAAGATGATGATGGCCATATCATATCACTTATATTGATTGCATGTGATGTTTATCTTTTATGCATCTTATCTTGCTTTGATTGACGGTAGCATTATAAGATGATACCTCACTAAATTATCAAAGTATAAGTGTTCTCCCTGAGTATGCACCGTTGCGAAAGTTCTTGTTCGAGCACACTGATGATCGGTTGATAATTCTAACTCGCATACAACGGGTGTTGACGAGCCTTAGCATTACAGAACATGCCTCGCAACACTGATACGCAAGTACAATCTAAGTTGTTGACACTAATGTACCAGAAACACTCCATCTGACGATGATCGGATATGTCGAGTGATGGTCGTGAGTCACGATACCAATTAAAGGATGTCTCATCTATGTGTAGTCTTAAGTGATGATCGATTAATGCCTAACTTTAATTCGTGATCATGAACTTCACTTAGTATGCACTATCTAGGTTGTGTTGGGAACGTAGCAGAAATTCAAAATTTTCTACGCATCACCAAGATCAATCTATGGAGTAATCTAGCACCGAGGGGAAGGGGAGTGCATCTACATACCATTGTAGATCGCTAAGCGGAAGCGTTGCAAGAACGCGGATGAAGGAGTCGTACTCGTAGCGATTCAGATCGCGGTTGATTCCGATCTAAGCGCCGAACCACGGCGCCTCCGCGTTCAACACACGTGCAGCCCGGTGACGTCTCCCACGCCTTGATCCAGCAAGGAGAGAGGGAGAGGTTGGGGAAGACTCCGTCCAGCAGCAGCACAACGGCATGGTGGTGATGGAGGAGCGTGGCACTCCAGCAGGGCTTCGCCAAGCACTGCGAGAGACGAGGAGGGAGAGGGGTAGGGCTGCGCCAAGAGAGAGATGTTCTCGTGTCTATGGCAGCCCCAAACCCCCACTATATATAGGGGAAAGGGAGGGGCTGCGCCCCCACCTAGGTTTCCACCTCTAGGGGTGGCGGCCAGCCCTAGATGGGACTTGGAGGGGCGGCCAAGGGGGGAGAGAGGGGGGCGCACCACTAGGTGGGCCTTAGGCCCATCTGAGCCTAGGGTTTCCCCTTATCCCTTCTCTCTTCGCCTTGGGCCTTGGTGGGGGGCGCACCAGCTCACCTGGGGCTGGTCCCCTCCCACACTTGGCCCACGCAGCCCTCTGGGGCCGGTGGCCCCACCTGGTGGACCCCCGGGACCCTTCCGGTGGTCCCGGTACGTTACCGATAGCACCCGAAACTTTTCCGGTGACCAAAACAGGACTTCCCATATATAAATCTTTACCTCCGGACCATTCCGGAACTCCTCGTGACGTCCGGGATCTCATCCGGGACTCCGAACAACATTCGGTAACCACGTATATCTATTCCCTATAACCCTAGCGTCATCGAACCTTAAGTGTGTAGACCCTACGGGTTCGGGAACCATGCAGACATGACCGAGACGTTCTCCGGCCAATAACCAACAGCGGGATCTGGATACCCATGTTGGCTCCCACATGTTCCACGATGATCTCATCGGATGAACCACGATGTCAAGGATTCAATCAATCCCGTATACAATTCCCTTTGTCTACCGGTATAGTACTTGCCCGAGATTCGATCGTCGGTATCCCGATACCTTGTTCAATCTCGTTACCGGCAAGTCTCTTTACTCGTTCCGTAACACATCATCCCGTGATCAACTCCTTGGTCACATTGTGCACATTATGATGATGTCCTACCGAGTGGGCCCAGAGATACCTCTCCGTTTACACGGAGTGACAAATCCCAGTCTCGATTCGTGCCAACCCAACAGACACTTTCGGAGATACCTGTAGTGCACCTTTATAGCCACCCAGTTACGTTGTGACGTTTGGTACACCCAAAGCATTCCTACGGTATCCGGGAGTTGCACAATCTCATGGTCTAAGGAAATGATACTTGACATTAGAAAAGCTCTTAGCAAACGAACTACACGATCTTGTGCTAGGCTTAGGATTGGGTCTTGTCCATCACATCATTCTCCTAATGATGTGATCCCGTTATCAACGACATCCAATGTCCATGGTCAGGAAACCGTAACCATCTATTGATCAACGAGCTAGTCAACTAGAGGCTTACTAGGGACATGGTGTTGTCTATGTATCCACACATGTATCTGAGTTTCCTATCAATACAATTTTAGCATGGATAATAAACGATTATCATGAACAAGGAAATATAATAATAACCAATTTATTATTGCCTCTAGGGCATATTTCTAACAGTCTCCCACTTGCACTAGAGTCAATAATCTAGTTCACATCGCCATGTGATTAATACCCAAGAGTTTACTAGAGTCAATAATCTAGTTCACATCACCATGTGAATGTAATGAATCCAACACCCATGGGGTTTGTTCATATCTCGCTTGTGAGAGAGGTTATTAGTCAACGGGTCTGAACCTTTCAGATCCGTGTGTGCTTTACGAATATCTATGTCATCTTGTAGATGCAGCTACCACGCGCTACTTGGAGCTATTCCAAATAACTGCTCTACTATACGAATCCGGTTTACTACTCAGAGTCATCCGGATTAGTGTCAAAGTTTGCATCGACGTAACCCTTTACGACGAACTCCTTTTCCACCTCCATAATCGAGAAAATTCCTTAGTCCACTAGATACTAAGGATAAGTTCGACCGCTGTCATGTGATCCATTCCCGGATCACTATTGTACCCCTTGACTAACTCATGGCAAGGCACACTTCATGTGCGGTACACAGCATAGCATACTGTAGAGCCTACGTCTAAAGCATAGGGGACGACCTTCGTCCTTTCTCTCTCTTCTGCTGTGGTCAGGTCTTGAGTCTTACTCAATACTCACACCTTGTAACACAGCCAAGAACTCCTTCTTTGCTGATCTATTTTGAACTCCTTCAAAAACTTGTCACGGTATGTATTCATTTGAAAGTACTATTAAGCGTTTTTGATCTATCCTTATAGATCTTGATGCTCAATGTTCAAGTAGCTTAATCCAGGTTTTCCATTGAAAAGCACTTTTCAAATAACCCTGTATGCTTTCCAGAAATTCTACATCATCTCTGATCAACAATATGTCAACAACATATACTCATCAGAAATTCTATAGTGCTCCCACTCACTTCTTTGGAAATACAAGTTTCTCATAAACTTTGTATAAACCCAAAATCTTTGATCATCTCATCAAAGCGTACATTCCAACTCCGAGATGCTTACTCCAGTCCTTAGAAGGATTGCTGGAGCATTGCATACTTGTTAGCATCTTTCAGGATTGACAAAACCTTCTGGTTGTATCACATACAACCTTTCCTCTAGAAAATCGTCGAGGAAACAGTGTTTTGACATCCTATCTGCAAGATTTCATAAATAATGCAGTAACTGCTAATACAATTCCAACAGACTCTTAGCATCGCTACGAGTGAGAAAAATCTCATCGTAGTCAACTCCTTGAACTTGTCGGAAAACATCTTAACGACAAGTCGAGCTTTCTTAATGGTGACACTTACCATTATTGTCTGTCTTCCTTTTAAAATCCATCTGCACCCAACAGCCTTACGACCATCAAGTAGTTCTTCCAAAGTCTATACCTTGTTTTATACATGGATCCTCTCTCGGATTTTATGGCCTCGAGCCATTCGTCGGAATCCGGGCCCACCATCGCTTCTCCATAGCTCGTAGGTTCATTGTTGTCTAGCAACATGACTTCCAAGACAGGATTACGTACCACTCGAAGTAGTACGCATCCTTATCGACCTACGAGGTTTGGTAGTGACTTGATCCGAAGTTTCATGATCACTATCATAAGCTTCCACTTCAATTGGTGTAGGTGCCACAGGAACAACTTCCTGTGCCCTGCTACACACTAGTTGAAGTCATGGTTCAATAACCTCATCAAGTCTCCACCATCCTCCCACTCAATTCTTTCGAGAGAAACTTTTTCTCGAGAAAGGACCTGTTTACTTCCAGATCTGAAACAGGAGGTATACCCAACTGTTTTGGGTATTCTATGAAGATGCATTTATCCGCTTTGGGTTCGAGCTTATCAGCCTGAAACTTTTTCACATAAGCATCGCAGCCCCAAACTTTTAAGAAACGACAACTTAGGTTTCTCTAAACGGTGTCGTCTCAACGGAATTGCGTGGTGCCCTATTTAAAGTGAATGCGGTTGTCTCTAATGCCTAACCCATAAACGATAGTGGTAAAGAGACATCATGGTATGCACCATATCCAATAGGGTGCAGTTATGATGTTCGGACACACCATCACATTGTGGTGTTCCAGGCGGTATTAATTGTGAAACACTTTCCGCAATGTCTTAATTGTGTGCCAAACTCGTAACTCAGATATCTCTATGATCATATCATAGACATTTTATCCTCTTGTCACGACGATCTTCAACTTCACTCTGAAATTACTTGAACCTTTCAATAATTCAGACTTGTGTTTCATCAAGTAAATATTCTCAGCATCTACTCAAATCATCTGTGAAGTAAGAACATATTGATATCCACTGCGTGCCTCAGCACTCATTGGACTGCACACATCAAATGTATTACTTCCAACAAGTTGCTCTCTTGTTCCATCTTACTGAAAACGAGGCCTTTCAGTCATCTTGCCCATGTGGTATGATTTGCATGTCTCAAGTGATTCAAAATCAAGTGAGTCCAAACGATCCATCTGCATGGAGTTTCTTCATGCATATATACCAATAGACATGGTTCGCATGTCTCAATCTTTTCAAAAATGAGTGAGTCCAAAGATCCATCTACATGGAGCTTCTTCATGCGTTCTCTACCAATATGACTCAAATGGCAGTGCCACAAGTATGTGGTACTATCATTACTATTTTATATCTTTTGGCACGAACATGTGTATCACTGCGATCGAGATTCATTTTAGGTGCAAGACCATTGAAGGTATTATTCAAATAAACAGAGTAACCATTATTCTCCTTAAATGAATAACCGTATTGCGATAAACATAATCCAATCATGTTTATGCTCAACGCAAACACCAAATAACAATTATTTAGGTTTAACACCAATCTCGATGGTAGAGGGAGCATGCGATGCTTGATCACATCAACTTTGGAAACACTTCCAACACATATCGTCATCTCACCTTTAGCTAGTCTCTGTTTATTCCGCAGCTTTTATTTCGAGTTACTAACACTTAGCAACCGAACTGGTATCTAATACCCTGGTGCTGCTAGGAGTACTAGTAAAGTACACATTCATATAATGTATATCCAATATACTTCTGTCGACCTTGCCTGCCTTCTCATCTACCAAATATCTAGGGTAGTTCTGCTTCAGTGACCGTTCCCCTCATTACAGAAGCACTTAGTCTCGGGTTTGGGTTCAACCTTGGGATTCTTCACTAGAGCAGCAAATGATTTGTTGTTTCATGAAGTATCCCTCTTTGCCCTTGCCCTTCTTGAAACTAGTGGTTTTACTAACCATCAACAATTGATGCTCCTATTTGATTTCTACCTTCGCGGTGTCAAACATTGCGAATAGCTCAAGGATGATCATATCTATCCCTGATATGTTATAGTTCATCACAAAGCTCTAATAGCTTGGTGGCAGTGACTATGGAGAACCATCACTATCTCATCTGGAAGATTAACTCCCACTCGATTCAAGTCATTGTAGTACACAGACAATCTGAGCACATGCTCAACGATTGAGCTTTTCTCCCTTAGTTTGCAGGCTTAAGAAACTTGTCAGAGGTCTCATACCTCTTGACGTGGGCATTAGTCTGAAATCCCAATTTCAGTCTTTGGAACATCTCATATGTTCTGCGACGTTTCAAAACTGTCTTGTCGTCACAATTTTAAACCGTTAGCATCACACACTGAACTATCACGTACTTATCAAAAACGTGTATGTCAGATGTTTCGTAACATCTACAGACGACGCTCGAGCTTCAGCACACCGAGCGGTGCATTAAGGACATAAGCCTTCTGTGCAGCAATGAGGACAATCCTCAGTTTACGGACCCAGTCCGCATAATTGCTACTATCAACTTTCAACTAAATTTTCTCTAGGAACATATCTTAAACAGTAGAACTAAAGCGTAAGCTATGACATAATTTGCAAAGACCTTTTGACTATGTTCATGATAATTAAGTTCATCTTATCATTTAATGAACTCCCACTCAGATAGACATCCCTCTAGTCATCTAAGTGCTACATGATCCGAGTCAAACTAGGCCGTGTCCGATCATCACGTGAGATGGACTAGTCATCATCGGTGAACATCTCCATGTTGATCGCATTTACTATACGACTCATGTTCGACCTTTCGATCTCTTGTGTTCCGAGGCCATGTCTGTACATGCTAGGCTCGTCAAGTCAACCTAAGTGTTTTGGATGTGTTCCGAGGCCATGTCTGTACATTCTAGGCTCGTCAACACCCGTTGTATTCGAATGTTAGAATCTATCAAACCCGATCATCACGTGGTGCTTCGAAACAATGAACCTTCGCAACGGTGCACAGTTAGGGGGAACACGTCTCTTGAAATTTTAGTGAGGGATCATCTTATTTATGCTACCGTCGTTCTAAGCAAATAAGATGTAAACATGACAAACATCACATGCAAATCATAAAGTGACGTGATATGGCCAATATCATCTTGCGCCTTTGATCTCCATCTTTGAGGCGCGGCATGATCACCTTCGTCACCGGCATGACACCATGATCTCCATCATCGTGTCTTCATGAAGTTGTCTCGCCAACTATTACTTCTACTACTATGGCTAACGGTTAGCAATAAAGTAAAGTAATTACATGGCGTTTTCATTGACACGCAGGTCATACAATAAATTAAGACAACTCCTATGGCTCCTGCCGGTTGTCATACTCATCGACATGCAAGTCGTGATTCCTATTACAAGAACATGATCAATCTCATACATCACATATATCATTCATCACATCCTTTTGGCCATATCACATCACATAGCATACCCTGCAAAAACAAGTTAGACGTCCTCTAATTGTTGTTGCATGTTTTACGTGGCTGCTATGGGTTTCTAGAAAGAACGTTTCTTACCTACGCAAAAGCCACAACGTGATATGCCAATTTCTATTTACCCTTCATAAGGACCCTTTTCATCGAATCCGATCCGACTAAAGTGGGAGAGACAGACACCCGCTAGCCACCTTATGCAACTAGTGCATGTCAGTCGGTGGAACCTGTCTCACGTAAGTGTACGTGTAAGGTCGGTCCGGGCCGCTTCATCCCACGATGTCGCCGAATCAAGATAAGACTAGTAACGGCAAGTAAATTGACAAAATCGACGCCCACAACTACTTTGTGTTCTACTCGTGCATAGAAACTACGCATAGACCTAGCTCATGATGCCACTGTTGGGGAACGTAGCAGAAATTCAAAATTTTCTACGCATCACCAAGATCAATCTATGGAGTAATCTAGCACCGAGGGGAAGGGGAGTGCATCTACATACCATTGTAGATCGCTAAGCGGAAGCGTTGCAAGAACGCGGATGAAGGAGTCGTACTCGTAGCGATTCAGATCGCGGTTGATTCCGATCTAAGCGCCGAACCACGGCGCCTCCGCGTTCAACACACATGCAGCCCGGTGACGTCTCCCACGCCTTGATCCAGCAAGGAGAGAGGGAGAGGTTGGGGAAGACTCCGTCCAGCAGCAGCACAACGGCATGGTGGTGATGGAGGAGCGTGGCACTCCAGCAGGGCTTCGCCAAGCACTGCGAGAGACGAGGAGGGAGAGGGGTAGGGCTGCGCCAAAGAGAGAGATGTTCTCGTGTCATTGGCAGCCCCAAACCCCCACTATATATAGGGGAAAGGGAGGGGCTGCGCCCCCACCTAGGTTTCCACCTCTAGGGGTGGCGGCCAGCCCTAGATGGGACTTGGAGGGGCGGCCAAGGGGGGAGAGAGGGGGGCGCACCACTAGGTGGGCCTTAGGCCCATCTGAGCCTAGGGTTTCCCCTTTTCCCTTCTCTCTTCGCCTTGGGCCTTGGTGGGGGGGCGCACCAGCTCACCTGGGGCTGGTCCCCTCCCACACTTGGCCCACGCAGCCCTCTGGGGCCGGTGGCCCCACCTGGTGGACCCCCGGGACCCTCCCGGTGGTCCCGGTACGTTACCGATAGCACCCGAAACTTTTCCGGTGACCAAAACAGGACTTCCCATATATAAATCTTTACCTCCGGACCATTCCGGAACTCCTCGTGACGTCCGGGATCTCATCCGGGACTCCGAACAACATTCGGTAACCACGTATATCTATTCCCTATAACCCTAGCGTCATCGAACCTTAAGTGTGTAGACCCTACGGGTTCGGGAACCATGCAGACATGACCGAGACGTTCTCCGGCCAATAACCAACAGCGGGATCTGGATACCCATGTTGGCTCCCACATGTTCCACGATGATCTCATCGGATGAACCACGATGTCAAGGATTCAATCAATCCCGTATACAATTCCCTTTGTCTACCGGTATAGTACTTGCCCGAGATTCGATCGTCGGTATCCCGATACCTTGTTCAATCTCGTTACCGGCAAGTCTCTTTACTCGTTCCGTAACACATCATCCCGTGATCAACTCCTTGGTCACATTGTGCACATTATGATGATGTCCTACCGAGTGGGCCCAGAGATACCTCTCCGTTTACACGGAGTGACAAATCCCAGTCTCGATTCGTGCCAACCCAACAGACACTTTCGGAGATACCTGTAGTGCACCTTTATAGCCACCCAGTTACGTTGTGACGTTTGGTACACCCAAAGCATTCCTACGGTATCCGGGAGTTGCACAATCTCATGGTCTAAGGAAATGATACTTGACATTAGAAAAGCTCTTAGCAAACGAACTACACGATCTTGTGCTAGGCTTAGGATTGGGTCTTGTCCATCACATCATTCTCCTAATGACGTGATCCCGTTATCAACGACATCCAATGTCCATGGTTAGGAAACCGTAACCATCTATTGATCAACGAGCTAGTCAACTAGAGGCTTACTAGGGACATGGTGTTGTCTATGTATCCACACATGTATCTGAGTTTCCTATCAATACAATTTTAGCATGGATAATAAACGATTATCATGAACAAGGAAATATAATAATAACCAATTTATTATTGCCTCTAGGGCATATTGCTAACATGTTGTAGATCAATAGCTCGCGTTTAGCTCCCCTGTTTTATTTTGATATGTTCCTAGAGAAAAATTATGATGAAAGATGTTAGTAGCAAAGATGCGGATTGGATCCGTGATCTGAGGATTATCCTCATTGCTGCACAGAAGAATTATGTCCTTGATGCACCGCTAGGTAACAGGCCTATTGCAGGAGCAGATGCAGACGTTATGAACGTTTGGCTAGCTCAATATGATGACTACTTGATAGTTTAGTGTATCATGCTTAACGGCTTAGAATCGGGACTTCGAAGACGTTTTGAATGTCATGGACCATATGAGATGTTCCAGGAGTTGAAGTTAATATTTCAAGCAAATACCCGAGTTGAGAGATATGAAGTCTCCAACAAGTTCTATAGCTAAAAGATGGAGGAGAATAGCTCAAGCAGTGAGCATGTGCTCAGATTGTCTGGGTACTACAATCGCTTGAATCAAGTGGGAGTTAATCTTCCAGATAAAATAGTGATTGACAGAATTCTCTAGTCACCATCACCAAGTTAGTAGAAATTCGTGATGAACTATAGTATGTAAGGGATGACGAAAGTAATTCCCGAGCTCTTCGCGATGCTGAAATCGACGAAGGTAGAAATCAAGAAAGAGCATCAAGTGTTGATGGTTAACAAGACCACTAGTTTCAAGAAAAGGGCAAAGGAATAGAAGGGGAACTTCAAGAAGAACGGCAAGCAAGTTGCTACTCAAGTGAAGAAGGCCAAGTCTGTACCTAAGCCTGAGACTAAGTACTTCTACTGCAAAGGGACTGGTCACTGGAAGCGGAACTGCTCCAAGTATTTGGCGGATAAGAAGGATGGCAAAGTGAACAAGCTATATTTGATATACATATATTGATGTGTACCTTACTAGTGTTTATAGTAGCCCCTGGGTATCTGATACTTGTTCGGTTGCTAAAAATTAGTAACTCGAAACAGGAGTTACAGAATGAACGGAGACTAGTTAAGGGTGAAGTGACGATATGTGTTGGAAGTGGTTCCAAGATTGATATGATCATCATCGCACGCTCCCTACACTTTCGGGATTAGTGTTGAACCTAAATAAGTGTTATTTGGTGTTTGCGTTGAGCATGAATATGATTTGATCATGTTTATTGCAATACGGTTATTCATTTAAGTTAGAGAATAATTGTTGTTCTGTTTACATGAATAAATCCTTATATGGTTACACACCCAATGAAAATGGTTCGTTGGATCTCGATCGTAGTGATACACATATTCATAATATTGAAGCCAAAAGATGCAAAGTTAATAATAATAGTGCAACTTATTTGTGGCACTGCCATTTAGGTCATATTTGTGTAAAGCGCATGAAGAAACTCCATGCTGATAGGCTTTTGGAATCACTTGATTTTGAATCACTTGATACTTGGGAACCATGCCTTATGTGCAAAATGACTAAGACGCCGTTCTCCGGAACAATGGAGCGAGCAACTGACTTATTGGAAATAATACATACTGATGTATGCGATCTGATGAGTGTTGAGGCTCGCGGTGGGTATCGTTATTTTCTGACCTTCACAGATGATTTGAGCAGATATGGGTATATCTACTTGATGAAACATAAGTCTGAAACATTTGAAAAGTTCAAAGAATTTCAGAGTGAAGTGGAAAATCATCGTGACAAGAAAATAAGGTTTCTACGATCTGATCGCGGAGACAAATATTTGAGTTACGAGTTTGGTCTTCAATTAAAACAAAGTGGAATAGTTTCACAAATTCGTGCCACCTGGAACACCACAGCATAATGGTGTGTCCGAACGTCATAACCGTACTTTATTGGATATAGTGCAATCTATGATGTTTCTTACCGATTTACCACTATAGTTTTGGGGTTATGCATTAGAGACAGCTGCATTCACGTAAAAAAGGGCACCATCTAAATCCGTTTGAGACGACACCGTATGAACTCTGGTTTGGCAAGAAATCAAAGTTGTCGTTTCTTAAAGTTTGGGGTTGTGATGCTTATATGAAAAAGTTTCATCCTGATAAGCTCAAACCCAAATCGGAGAAATATGTCTTCATAGGATACCCAAAGGAGACTATTGGGTACACCTTCTATCACAGATCCTAAGGCAAGACATTCGTTGCTAAATTCGGAATTTTTCTGGAGAAGGAGTTTCTCTCGAAAGAAGTGAGTGGGAGGAAAGTAGAACTTGATGAGGTAACTGTACCTGCTCCCTTATTGGAAAGTAGTTCATCACAGAAACCGGTTTCTGCGACGCCTACACCAATTAGTGAGGAAGTTAATGATGATGATCATGAAACTTCAGATCAAGTTATTACTGAACCTCGTAGGTCAACTAGAGTAAGATCCGCACCAGAGTGGTACGGTAATCCTGTTCTGGAGGTGATGTTACTAGACCATGACGAACCTACAAACTATGAAGAAGCGATGGTGAGCCCAGATTCCGCAAAATGGCTTGAGGCCATGAAATCCGAGATGGGATCCATGTATGAGAACAAAGTGTGGACTTTGGTTGACTTGCCCGATGATCGGCAAGGCATTGAAAATAAATGGATCTTCAAGAAGAAGACTGACGCTGACGGTAATGTTACTGTCTATAAAGCTCGACTTGTTGCGAAAGGTTTTCGACAAGTTCAAGGGATTGACTACGATGAGACCTTCTCACTCGTATCTATGCTTAAGTCTGTCCGAATCATGTTAGCAATTGCCGCATTTTATGAAATATGGCAAATGGATAAACAAAACTGCATTCCTTAATGGATTTATTAAAGAAGAGTTGTATATGATGCAACCAGAAGGTTTTGTCAATCCTAAAGGTACTAACAAAATATGCAAGCTCCAACGATCCATCTATGGACTGGTGCAAGCATCTCGGAGTTGGAATATACGCTTTGATAAGTTGATCAAAGGATATAGTTTTATACAGACTTACGGTGAAGCCTGTATTTACAAGAAAGTGAGTGGGAGCACTACAACATCTCTGATAAGTATATGTGTATGACATATTGTTGATCGGAAATAATGTAGAATTATTCTGCAAAGCATAAAGGAGTGTTTGAAAGGAGTTTTTCAAAGAAATACCTCGGAGAACCTGCTTACATATTGAGCATCAAGATCTATAGAGATAGATCAAGACGCTTGATAAGTTTTTTCAATGAGTACATACCTTGACAAGATTTTTAAGTAGTTCAAAATGGAACAGTCAAAGAAAGAGTTCTTGCCTGTGTTACAAGGTGTGAAATTGAGTAAGACTCAAAGCCCGACCACGGCAGAAGATAGAAAGAGAATGAAAGTCATTCCCTATGCCTTGGCCATAGGTTCTATAAAGTATGCCATGCTGTGTACCAGATCTATTGTATACCCTACACTGATTTTGGCAAGGGAGTACAATAGTGATCTAGGAGTAGATCACTGGACAACGGTCAAAATTATCCTTAGTGGAATAAGGATATGTTTCTCGATTATGGAAGTGACAAAAGGTTCGTCGTAAAAGGTTACGTCGATGCAAGTTTTGACACTAATCTAGATGACTCTAAGTCTCGGTCTAGATACATATTGAAAGTGGGAGCAATTAGCTAGAGTAGCTCCGTGCAGAGCATTGTAGACATAGAAATTTGCAAAATACTTACGAATCTGAATGTGACAGACCCGTTGACTAAAATTATCTTACAAACAAAACATGATCACACCTTAGTACTCTTTGGGTGTTAATCACATAGCGATGTGAACTAGATTATTGACTCTAGTAAACCCTTTGGGTGTTGGTCACATGACGATGTGAACTATAGGTGTTAATCACATGGTGATGTGAACTATTGATGTTAAATCACATGGCGATGTGAACTAGATTATTGACTCTAGTGCAAGTGGGAGACTGAAGGAAATATGCCCTAGAGGCAATAATAAAGTTGTTATTTATTTCCTTATATCATGATAAATGTTTATTATTCATGCTAGAATTGTATTAACCGGAAACATGATACATGTGTGAATACATAGACAAACAGAGTGTCACTAGTATGCCTCTACTTGACTAGCTCGTTGATCAAAGATGGTTATGTTTCCTAGCCATAGACATGAGTTGTCATTTGATTAACGGGATCACATCATTAGGAGAATGATGTGATTGACTTGACCCATTCCGTTAGCTTAGCACTCGATCGTTTAGTATGTTGCTATTGCTTTCTTCATGACTTATACATGTTCCTATGACTATGAGATTATGCAACTCCCGTTTACCGGAGGAACACTTTGTGTGCTACCAAACGTCACAACGTAACTGGGTGATTATAAAGGTGCTCTACAGGTGTCTCCGAAGGTACTTGTTGGGTTGGCGTATTTCGAGATTAGGATTTGTCACTCCGATTGTCGGAGAGGTATCTCTGGGCCCTCTCGGTAATGCACATCACTTAAGCCTTGCAAGCATTGCAACTAATGAGTTTGTTGCGAGATGATGTATTACGGAACGAGTAAAGAGACTTGCCGGTAACGAGATTGAACTAGGTATTAAGATACCGACGATCGAATCTCGGGCAAGTAACATACCGATGACAAAGGGAACAACGTATGTTGTTATGCGGTTTGACCGACAAAGATCTTCGTAGAATATGTGGGAGCCAATATGGGCATCCAGGTCCCGCTATAGTTTATTGACCGGAGACGTGTCTCGGTCATGTCTACATAGTTCTCGAACCCGTAGGGTCCGCACGCTTAACGTTACGATGATAGTTTTATTATGAGTTTATGAGTTTTGATGTACCGAAGGAGTTCGGAGTCCCAGATGAGATCGGGGACATGACGAGGAGTCTCGAAATGGTCGAACGATATATTGGACGACTATATTCGGACATCGGAAAGGTTCCGAGTGATTCGGGTATTTTTCGGAGTACCGGAGAGTTACGGGAATTCGTATTGGGCCTTAATGGGCCATACGGGAAAGGAGAGAAATGCCCCAAAGGGTGGACGCACCCCTCCCCATGGACTAGTCCGAATTGGACTAGGGAGGGGGGCGCCCCCTTCCTTCCTTCTCCTTCTCCCTTCCCTTCTCCTACTCCAACAAGGAAAGGAGGAGTCCTACTCCCGGTGGGAGTAGGACTCCCCCCTTGGCGCGCCCTCCTCCTAGGCCGGCCGCCTCCCCCCTTGCTCCTTTATATACGGGGGCAGGGGGGCACCCCATGAACACAACAATTGATCTATTGATCTCTTAGCCGTGTGCGGTGCCCCCCTCCACCGTGTTACACCTCGATAATATCGTAGCGGTGCTCAGGCGAAGCCCTGCGTCGGTAGAACATCATCATCGTCACCACGCCGTCGTGCTGACGAAACTCTCCCTCAACACTCGGCTGGATCGGAGTTCGAGGGACGTCATCGAGCTGAACGTGTGCTGAAATCGGAGGTGCCGTGCGTTCGGTACTTGATCGGTCGGATCGTGAAGACATACGACTACATCAACCGCGTTGTGTTAACACTTCCGCTTTCGGTCTACGAGGGTACGTGGACAACACTCTAACCTCTCGTTGCTATGCATCACCATGATCTTGCGTGTGCGTAGGAATTTTTTGAAATTACTACGTTCCCCAACACAAATACCATCGGAGACACCTGTAGAGCATCTTTATAATCACCCGTTACGTTGTGACGTTTGATAGCACACTAAGTGTTCCTCTGGTATTCGGGAGTTGCATAATCTCATAGTCATAGGAACATGTATAAGTCATGAAGAAAGCAATAGCAATATACTAAACGATCAAAATGCTAAGCTAACGGAATGGGTCAAGTCAATCACATCATTCTCTAATGATGTGATCCCGTTCATCAAATGACAACTCATGTCAATGGCTAGGAAACTTAACCATCTTATGCAACTAGTCAAGTAAAGGCATACTAGTGACACTCTGTTTGTCTATGTATTCACATATGTACTAAGTTTCTGGTTAATACAATTCTAGCATGAATAATAAACATTTGTCATGATATAAGGAAATATAAATAACAACTTTATTATTGCCTCTAGGGCATATTTCCTTCAGTCTCCCACTTGCACTAGAGTCAATAATCTAGATTACACAATAATGATTCTAACACCCATGGAGTCTTGGTGCTGATCATGTTTTGCTCGTGAGAGAGGCTTAGTCAACGGGTCTGCAACATTCAGATCCGTATGTATCTTGCAAATCTCTATGTCTCCCTCCTTCACTTGATCGCGGTGGAATTGAAGCGTCTCTTAATGTGCTTGGTTCTCTTCTGAAATCTGGATTCCTTTTCCAAGGCAATTGCACTAGTATTGTCACAAAAGATTTTCATTGGACCCGAAGCACTAGGTATGACACCCAGATCGTATATGAACTCCTTCATTTGCTGCTTCCGAAGCATCTATGTACTCCGCTTCACACGTAGATCCCGCCATGACGCTTTGCTTAGAACTGCACCAACTGACAGCTCCACCGTTCAATATAAATACATATCCGGTTTGTGACTTAGAGTCATCCGAATCAGTGTCAAAGCTTGCATCGACGTAAACATTTACGATGAGCTCTTTGTCACCTCCATAAACGAGAAACATATCCTGAGTCCTTTTCAGGTATTTCAGGATGTTCTTGACCGCTGTCCAGTGATTCACTCCTAGATTACTTTGGTACTCCCTGCTAAACTAATAGCAAGGAACACATCAGGTCTGGTTCACAACATTGCATACATGATAGAACCTATGGCTGAAGCATACGGAATGACTTTCATTTTCTCTCTATCTTCTGCAGTGGTCAGGCATTGAGTCTGACTCAACTTCACACCTTGGAACACAGGCAAGAACCCTTTCTTTGCTTGATCCATTTTGAACTTCTTCAAAACTTTATCAAGGTATGTGCTCTGTGAAAGTCCAATTAAGCGTCTTGATCTATCTCTGTAGATCTTGATGCCCAATATATAAGCAGCTTCACCGAGGTCTTTCATTGAAAAACTCTTGTTCAAGTATCCTTTTATGCTATCCAGAAATTCTATATCATTTCCAATCAACAATATGTCATCCACATAATATTAGAAATGCTACAGAGCTCCCACTCACTTTCTTGTAAATACAGGCTTCTCCAAAAGTCTGTATAAAACCATATGCTTTGATCACACTATCAAAACGTTTATTCCAACTCCGAGATGCTTGCACCAGTCCATAAATGGATCGCTGGAGCTTGCATACTTTGTTAGCATCCTTTTGATTGATAAAACCTTCGGGTTACATCATATACAACTCTTCTTCCAGAAATCCATCCAGGAATGCAGTCTTTACATCCATTTGCCAAATTTCATAATCATAAAATGCAACAATTGCTAACATGATTTGGACGGACTTAAGCATCGCTACGGGTGAGAAAGTCTCATCCTATTCAACTCCTTGAACTTGTCGAAAACCTTTCACAACAAGTCGAGCTTTGTAAACAGTAACATTACTGTCAGCGTCAGTCTTCTTCTTGAAGATCCATTTATTCTCTATGGCTTGCCGATCATCGGGCAAGTCAACCAAAGTCCGCACTTTGTTCTCATACATGGATCCCATCTCAGAATTCATGGCCTCTAGCCATTTCGCGGAATCTGGGCTCATCATCGCTTTCTCATAGTTCGTAGGTTCGTCATGGTCAAGTAACATGACCTCCAGAACCGGATTACCATACCACTCTCGTGCGTATCTTACTCTGGTTGACCTACGAGGTTCTATAGTAAATTGATCTGAAGTTACATGATCATCATTATTAGCTTCCTCACTAATTGGTGTAGTAGTCACAGGAACTGATTTCTGTGATGAACTACTTTCCAATAAGGGAGCAGGTACATTTACCTCATCAAGTTCTACATTCCTCCCACTCACTTCTTTCGAGAGAAACTCCTTCTCTAGAAAGGATCCATTATTAGCAACGAATGTCTTGTCTTCGGATCTGTGATAGAAGGTGTACCCAACAGTCTCCTTTGGGTATCCTATGAAGACACATTTCTCCGATTTGGGTTCGAGCTTATCAGGTTGAAGCTTTTTCACATAAGCATCGCAGCCCCAAACTTTAAGAAATGACAATTTGGGTTTCTTGCCAAACCACAGTTCATAAGGTGTCGTCTCAACGGATTTAGATGGTGCCCTATTTAACGTGAATGCAACCGTCTCTAAAGCATAACCCCAAAACGATAGCGTTAAATCAGTAAGAGACATCATAGATCGCACCATATCTAATAAAGTGCGGTTACGATGTTCGGACACACCATTAAGCTGTGGTGTTCCAGGTGGCGTGAGTTGCGAAACTATTCCGCATTGTTTCAAATGAAGACCAAACTCGTAACTCAAATGTTCTCCTCCACGATCAGATCGCAGAAACTTTATTTTCTTGTTACGATGATTTTCTACTTCACTCTGAAATTCTTTAAACTTTTCAAATGTTTCAGACTTATGTTTCATCAAGAAGATATACCCATATCTGCTCAAATCATCTGTGAAGGTCAGAAAATAACGATACCGGCCACGAGCCTCAATATTCATTCGGACCACAAACATCAGTATGTATGATTTCCAATAAATCTGTTGCTCGCTTCATTGTTTCGGAGAACGGAGTTTTAGTCATCTTGTCCATGAGGCATGGTTCGCAAGTAATTCATAATCAAGTGATTCCAAAAGTCCACCAAAATGGAGTTTCTTCATGCGCTTTACACCAATATGACCCAAACGGCAGTGCCACAAATAAGTTGCACTATCATTATCAGCTCTGCATCTTTTGGCTTCAATATTATGAATATGTGTGTCACTACTATCGAGATTCAACAAAAATAGACCACTCTTCAAGGGTGCATGACCATAAAACATATTACTCATATAAATAGAACAACCATTATTCTCGGATTTAAATGAATAACTGTCTCGCATCAAACGAGATCCAGCTATAATGTTCATGCTTAACACTGGCACCAAATAACAATTATTCAGGTCTAAAACTAATCCCGAAGGTAGATGTAGAGGTAGCGTGCCGACGGCGATCACATCGACTTTGGAACCATTTCTCACGCGCATCGTCACCTCGTCCTTAGCCAATCTTCGCTTAATCCGTAGTCCCTGTTTTGAGTTGCAAATATTAGCAACAGAACCAATATCAAATACCCAGGCACTACTGCGAGCATTAGTAAGGTACACATCAATAACATGTATATCACATATACCTTTGTTCACCTTGCCATCCTTCTTAACCGCCAAGTACTTGATTTTTTTAAAAGCATTATCATTATTTTAACAAATTCCTGCAATATATGGTCTAATTTGAAAATTCCAAAAATATTAGCCCATCGGCCCCGCTCAGGCCGAAGAGGCACTTTTCGGCTGCTCTTAGACCGAAGTTCGGTCTTCGGTCACGCTTGAGCCAAGATGTGTCCGTTCTGGACCGATGAGCACTCTTCGGCCTTGCCCTGACCGAACAGCTGTCTTCAGCCTACACCAAGCCGAAGAGGGGCATGAGCAAGTGCTCCTGCAAGAGGATGTGCTAGAGCCCAAGCCGACATCCATCTGCTAGTAAATTTTATTTGACATACGTGAACATGTTTCACGCATGGCAGAACATATTACAAACTACGGACATGGCGAAACAATTTGTTTAATGTGTGTGAGCATTCTACTTGATACATACGCACCGACCCAACGGATGTGCGTTTTGTCCGCTTTTCGTCTATTTGGATCGGTCAAGCGGACATGCGCGTTTACTTTTTTATTTGGGTCGGCAGGTGCGCCCAACAGGAGGCATACATATTTTTGCCGATGTGGCCGACACTGACTAAGTTAAGCATAATTATACATAAATGGCACACGGTCCTTCTACACACTGCCAGGCGGGCCCTCTGTAGGTGGCCGCATTAATTCTGATCGTCTGGGTTGTTGGTCGGCCGACATGTGGGGTCGCGGCGGACACCAAGGGGACGCGCGGCGCGTCTGTTTCACGTCCGCGTCGACATATTTCAGGCGCAAATTTGGGCCGGAAAGGGTCCGGGCGGACGCAGAGCGGACGGTTTTACAAATGGGCCGGCGTGTTTGGCCATCGTTTTTGTCCGCGGTGATTCAAACGGACGTGGGCAGACGAAATGGGTCGCCCGGTTAAAATTGTTATAAGTGTCTAAACTTTGTACTAATTTTAGTACACAATTATACTAAGATTTTTTTTGAGAATCCACAATTATACAAGATTGAGACACTTATTTTAAGATGAAGGAAGTATAAAAATTTATTCTTAGAATGTGTTGTGCACCGACAAAGAGGGCGGGCTGCCTCTAGTGCTGAAAGCTAGCAGCATAGACAGTGGCGCTGGAAGCGTCGCGAGTCGAAGTGAGGTGGCACAAGTCTCGTGAGTTACGGTGAGGAGCTTCCAGAGAGATGCCAAATCTCGTTGTTTCTTGGTTCTCGCGGGCTACAACCAACCTTAGGCCGAAGCTAGCATGCCTCGAAGCATACATGTAGAACAATCTATTGTACTTCATTAGTATAATTCTAAGTGAAAGACACGAACATCTATGTGATCTAACAACATGGATTCAGTAGGAGAAGTCATCCCTCTTGCACACGCTGACACAGTTGCTTTTGTTGATACAGGTGCCCTCTTTGGCTTGGCGTAGGCCGAAGACAACTCTTCGGTCAGGGCGAAGCCGAAGAGTGCCCATCGGTTGGCCCATGGCCGAAGTTGATCTTTTCGGCCCACGTGTGCCCGAAGACCGAACTTCAGTCTAAACGCGGCCAAAAAGTACCTCTTCGGCCAGAGCAAGGCCGACGGGCTAATATTTTCGAAATTTCCAAATTAGACCATATATTTCCAGGATTTTTTAAAATAATGATAATGCTTTTACAAAAAAAGTCAAATACTTGGGGCAGTTCCGCTTTCATTGACCAGTCCCTTTGAAGTAGAAGCACTCAGTCTCAGGCTTAAGTCCAGACTTGGGCTTATTCACTTGAGCAGCAACTTGCTTGCCGTTCTTCTTGAAGTTCCCCTTCTTCCCTTTACCATTTTTCTTCAAACTGGTGGTCTTATTGACCATCAACACTTGATGCTCCTTCTTGATTTCTACCTCTGCAGCCTTTAGCATTGCGAAGAGCTCGGGAATCGTCTTATACATCCCTTGCAGGTTATAGTTCATCACGAAGCTTTTGTAGCTTGGTGGCAGTGATTGAAGAACTCTGTCAATGACACTATCAACTGGAAGATTAACTCCCAGCTGAGTCAAGTGATTACGATACCCAGACATTTTGAGTATATGCTCACTGACAGAACTATTCTCCTCCATTTTGCAGCTATAGAACTTATTGGAGACTTCATATCTCTCAATCCGGGCATTTGCTTGAAATATTAACTTCAACTCCTGGAACATCTCATATGCTCCATGACGTTCAAAACATCGTTGAAGTCCCGGTTCTAAGCCGTAAAGCATGGCACACTGAACTATCGAGTAGTCATCAGCTTTGCTCTCCCATGCGTTCACAACGTCCGGCGTTGCTCCTGCAGCGGGTCTTGCACCTAGCGGTGCTTCCAGGACGTAATTCTTCTGTGCAGCAATGAGGATAATCCTCAAGTTACGGACCCAGTCCGTGTAGTTGCTACCATCATATTTCAACTTAGCTTTCTCTAGGAACGCATTAAAATTCAAAGGAACAGTAGCACGGGCCATTGATCTACAACAACATAGACATGCAAAATACTATCAGGTACTAAGTTCATGATAAATTAAAGTTCAATTAATCATATTACTTAAGAACTCCCACTTAGATAGACATCCCTCTAATCATCTAAGTGATCACGTGATCCAAATCAACTAAACCATGACCGATCATCACGTGAGATGGAGTAGTTTTCTATGGTGAACATCACTATGTTGGTCATATCTACTATATGATTCACGCTCGACCTTTCGGTCTCAGTGTTCCGAGGCCATATCTGCATATGCTAGGCTCGTCAAGTTTAAACCGAGTATTCTGCGTGTGCAAAAACTGGTTTGCACCCGCTATATGTGAACGTAGAGCTTATCACACCCGATCATCACGTGATGTCTCGGCACGACGAACTTTCGCAATGGTGCATACTCAGGGAGAACACTTGTACCTTGAAATTTAGTGAGAGATCATCTTATAATGCTACCGCCGAACTAAGCAAAATAAGATGCATAAAGGATAAACATCACATGCAATAAATATAAGTGATATGATATGTCCATCATCATCTTGTGCCTTTGATCTCCATCTCCAAAGCACCGTCATGATCACCATCGTCAACGGCGCGACACCTTGATCTCCATCGTAGCATCGTGTCGTCTCGCCAACTATTGCTTCTACGACTATCGCTACCACTTAGTGATATAGTAAAAACAATTATAGGGTGATTGCATTGCATACAATAAAGCGACAACCATATGGCTCCTGCCAGTTGCCGATAACTCTGTTACAAAACATGATCATCTCATACAATAAAATTTAGCATCATGTCTTGACCATATCACATCAGAACATGCCCTGCAAAAACAAGTTAGACGTCCTCTACTTTGTTGTTGCAAGTTTTACGTGGCTAAAACGGGCTGAGCAAGAACCGTTCTTACGTACGCATCAAAACCACAAAGATTTTTCATCAAGTGTGTTGTTTTAACCTTCAACAAGGACCGGGCGTAGTCATACTCGATTCAACTAAATTTGGAGAAACTGACACCCGCCAGCCACCTGTGTGCAAAGCACGTCGGTAGAACCAGTCTCGCGTAAGCGTAAGCGTAATGTCGGTCCGGGCCGCTTCATCCAATAATACCGCCGAATCAAAATGTTGGTAAGCAGTATGACTATTATCGCCCACAACTCTTTGTGTTCTACTCATGCATATAACATCTACGCATAGACCTCGCTCTGATGCCACTATTGGGGAACGCAGTAATTTCAAAAAAAAATCCTACGCACACGCAAAATCCATCTAGGTGATGCACAGCAACGAGAGGGAGGAGTGCTGTCCATGTACCCACGTAGACCGAAAGTGGAAGCGTTATGACAACGCGGTTGATGTAGTCGTATGTCTTCACGATCCGACCGGTCCTAGTACCAAAAGTATGGCACCTCCGCGATCTGCACACGTTCAGCTCGGTGACGTCCCACGAACTATAGATCCAGCTGAGTGTCGAGAAAGAGCTTCGTCAGCACAATGGCATGATGACGGTGATGATGAAGTTACCGACGCAGGGCTTTGCCTAAGCACTACAACGATGTGACTGAGGTGAAAATCTGTGGAGGGGGCACCGCACACGGCTAGGACAACTGTCAACTTGTGTGTTCTAGGGTGCCCCCTGCCCCCGTATATAAAGGAGCAAGGGGGAGGCCGGCCGGCCCTATAGGCGCGCCAAGGAGGGGAGGAATCCTCCTCCTAGTAGGAGTAGGATTTCTCCTTTCCTAGTCCTACTAGGAGGGGGAAGGAAGGAGAGGGAGAGAGGGAGGGAAAGAGGGGGCACCGCCCCCCTCCTTGTCCAATTTGGACTCCTCAAGGGGGGGGCGGCCAGCCCTAAGGACCCCTCCTCTCTCTCACACAAGGCCCATGTTGGCCCATTAGTTCCCCCGGGGGTTCCGATAACCCCCCGACACTTCGATAATTATCCGATGACCCCCGGAACTCATCCGGTGTCCGAATATAGTCATCCAATATATCAATCTTTATGTCTCGACCATTTCGAGACTCCTCGTCATGTCAGTGATCACATCCGGGACTTCGAACTACCTTTGGTACATCAAAACACATAAACTCATAATACCGATCGTCATCGAACGTTAAGCGTGCGGACCCTACGGGTTCGAGAACTATGTAGACATGACCGAGACTCATCTCCGGTCAATAACCAATAGCGGAACCTGGATGCTCACATTGGTTCCTACATATTCTACGAAGATCTTTATCGGTCAAACCGTACAATAACATACGTTGTTCCCTTTGTCATCGGTATGTTACTTGCCCGAGATTCGATCGTCAGTATCTCAATACCTAGTTCAATCTCGTTACTGGCAAGTCTCTTTACTCGTTCTGTAATGCATCATCCCGTGACTAACTCATTATTCACATTGCTTGCAAGGCTTATGGTGATGTGCATTACCGAGAGGGCCCAGAGATACCTCTCCGAAACACGGAGTGACAAATCCTAATCTCAGGCAAGTGTTCCTCCGGTATTCGGGAGTTGCATCGTGCCAACCCAACAAACACCATTGGAGACACCTGTAGAGCATCTTTATAATCACCCAGTTATGTTGTGACGTTTGATAGCACACTAAGTGTTCCTCCGGTATTCGGGAGTTGCATAATCTCATAGTCATAGGAACATGTATAAGTCATAAAGAAAGCAATAGCAACAAACTAAACGATCATCGTGCTAAGCTAATGGATGGGTCAAGTCAATCACATCATTCTCTAATGATGTGATCCCGTTAATCAAATGACAACTCATGTCTATGGCTAGGAAACTTAACCATCTTTGATTCAACGAGCTAGTCAAGTAGAGGCATACTAGTGACACTCTGTTTGTTTATGTATTCACACATGTACTAAGTTTCCGGTTAATACAATTCTAGCATGAATAATAAACATTTATCATGATATAAGGAAATATAAATAACAACTTTATTATTGCCTCTAGGGAAACTTTCCTTCATACACCTCCAGATTTGTCAACTCCGAGCTCATCCACGCACCCCCAAGGAGGAGATGACTGTGCACTCTGCCGCTCTCAGGATGAGGCTACCCGACGACAGCGCTCGAACTCCTTCCATCGGAAATTTATTGCATCTATCCAAATGGCGCATGGATCCGCTATGAGGTGTGTCGCCGTTGCCTCACTAGAGGCGGTGCGGTCCATTTGGCGTCCGAACGCGGTGGCAGACACGCAACCCCTTCATTGGCATGTCGAGCCGGAGGTGAGCGCATGGGCGTCATCCGGCGCAAATATGGCACGGCGTGCCCGTTGTGCGAGGCAGCGAGCGCGAGAGATAGCAGCAGCCCTTGCGGCTGTGGACATTGGCGAGGGGAATCGCATTCTCCGGCGCACCGTATGGTGCACCAGTCCGGGCACCGCAATTGCGTCGTGGTGGACGTCACAGGCTCCTCCCAGGATGGATCCATCATCGATCTCACATCCACCGGCACCGTCAAGGTACCAGGCTCCGATGAGGAAGAGTAGGGCATGTGGGAGAAGGCGGCTGTAGCGACCAGACCTCAAACAGTCTGTGCTGCTGTGCATCAGTGTCATCCCTAGATCAGTAATGCTGACACCCACAGTACAAATGGAGGATTTATAACAGAGTAGCAATCACACACTTATTACATCGAGTTTCTCAAAAGAGAAATAAGTATGATAAATATGGCTTAAGGCCATCTAATATGATAACAGCGGAAGACTTGGAAGATAAGTGAGTCCATCAACTCCAACGGCATCACTGAGTATAAGACCACGACCTAAGGCACCTTACTCGTCGTCTGAAAAGTCTGCAACATAAAACGTTGCAGCCCGAAAACGGGTCAGCACATGGAATATGCTAGCAATGTAACACATAGAGAGTAATGAACATGATAATGCTATACTACATGCATATATGGCTGGTAGAAGGCTCTATGGTTACAATTTTGCGTAAAGCCAATTTTTCCCTACTGCAAAGGAATAAATTTTATTTAACTATCATGGTGGTTGTTAAACATTGAGATGGTTGACAACATCTCAATCCCAATTAAGTATCATCATTAACCCAACAAAATTAATTAAGGTAACATGGTGATGAGATTCACATGATAATCCAAGTACTAGATACTCAAGATGTCCATAACCGGGGACACGGCTAACCATGATTAGTTTGTACACTCTGCAGAGGTTTGTGCACTTTTCCCCACAAGACTCAATCGCCTCCGCTTGATTCTCGCACTACATGATGTTTGAGAAACGGATGATCGAGACACAGTCTTTCAGAAACAATAACTCTTTACTCCGGGTGGATAGTTACACCTACTTTCCCCTACATCTGCTAGCCCACCTCTTCAAGAGATCATGTAACCTACTCAACTATGCTAGAGCCCATAATAGCTTGTGGCTGCACACGGAAGTTTCTAGCATGAATAATCTTATGATCCCTTTGAGCCTGGGTGGCGGTCCTTAGAAAAACAGGCAACACTGGGTTCTCCAGGTGCCTCAATCCACCCAGATGTGAGTTTTAGTTGCCACCTTAAGTAAACCATTAATTAACAATCTCACATCTGTCGTGAATATCTCTCAAACCCAATCCACGTCTACTAGCATAGCATAGCGATATAAGCAAACGTAGAAGTAACTCCCAAGGGTTTGATAATAAACAGGGCAATAGGTACTACCTCAACTACATCCCAATACCCACAATTTAATTAGATCCTAACCATGCAATGTTTGAGGGTTGGTCTAATGCAATAAAACTGGGTAGTAAAAGAGGTATGATCAACGTGTTACTTGCCTTGCTGATGATCCGTGAAACTTAGCGATTCGAAGTAGCAAGCGGCGCACTCCGGGTACTCTATCGCAAACAAACAAGCATACAATAAGCACTCATCAAATGCACAGGTAAAACTCAAATAACGATCTAACCAGAAAGTTCAACTTAAGAACTCCGGTTTGCAAAAAGAATCAAATCAAACGAAGCAACGAAAGTCAAATGGCGAAAGAAACAAGCTTCGTTTACTAATCTGGATCTAGGTCAAATTTTACAGTAGCAAAAACTTGTTTGAGTGGGTTAAACGGAAAGAGAATTTCGAGACGAAACTCTAGGCGCTTGAATCGCCTGATTCCGATAAACGAGCGAAAAGATAAACGAAAACGAAAATCTGATCAGAAATCGCGATCTGGAATAATCGCGGAAAATCCGACGAAAAAGAAAACTGACGAACAGTTAAACGAACGGACGTTCGTTAACAGCGTCTAACCGACGAACACGTTCGTTAAAACGAACGGGTCGGTGAACGTTCACTAATTAAATAAACCGAAAAAATAAACCGATCTATATAAAAAAACTAGGGTTTCGAAAAAAATAAACCGGGGTGGTTTTTAAAAAAAACGGACGGCAAACGGCGGCGGCTCCGGCTAACCTCCGGCGAGGCTCGGGACGGGGCTCCGGCGGGTCGGGCGAGGGCGGCGAGGGGCGGCGGGGCTGCGGGCGACGAGGGCGGCGGCGTCGGGCTCCGGCGGCGGCGTCTCCTCGGGCGGCGGCGGCTTCGGATCGATGCGGGACGAGGTAAGGGAGAGGGGTCGGGGGTATAAAAGGAGGGGGGTGCCGTGGAGGAGGGGCAAGGCGGCGGGCGGCGGCGTGCTCGAGCGGGACTCGGGCGGCGGTGGCGCTGCGTGCCCGAGAGGGAGACGGGGCGCGGGGCAGGCTGGGCCGTCGGCTGGGCTTTGGCCCAGTCGGCGCGCTCGGCGTTTTTTTTTTAAATAATATCGCCGAATCTAAACAAATCATAGAAAAATAAATAAAAGTCCAAAAATGCTAAAACAAATTTTCACCGTCTAATTAAAATAATTAGAACAAGATGAACATTTTTCTTGGCCCAAACTGCAGTTTTGAAAATGTGCAAATTTTTTTAACGAATTTAAAATTGCAAATAAAACCCGAATAAAATCCAATATTTGATTTTAATATTTTTCCTCCAATATTTCAATTATTTTGGAGAAGTCATAATTCCTCCTCTCATTTATTTTAATATGAAATATTTTTCGGAGAGGAAAAATAATTAAAACAAAAAATCCTCGTTTTATTATTTGATAAAAATCAAATATGTAAACCGAGAAAAATCCCCAACTCTCTCCAAGGGTCCTTGAGTTGCTTAGGAATTTCGAGGATTTGCCAAAATGCAATAAAATATGCTATGCAATGATGATCTAATGTATAACATTCCAAATTGAAAATTTGGGATGTTACAAACCTACCCCCTTAAGATGAATCTCTCCCTCGAGATTCGGGTTGGCTAGAAAATAGGTGAGAGTGGTTCTTCCGTAGATCTTCCTCTCGCTCCCAGGTGGCTTCATCTTCAGTGCGGTGACTCCACTGAACTTTGCAGAACTTGATAACCTTGCTGCGGGTGACTCGGCTGGCATACTCAAGAATCTTAACTGGTTTCTCCTCATAGGTCAAATCACTTTCCAACTGAATCGCTTCCAGGGGCACTGTATCTCTCAGTGGTATCTCAGCCATCTCTGCGTGGCACTTCTTTAACTGGGAAACGTGAAATACATCATGAACTCCTGACAATCCTTCAGGCAATTCCAGCTTGTAAGCAACTTCTCCCATACGCTCCAAAACTCTGTATGGTCCGATAAAACGGGGCGCTAACTTTCCTTTAACTCCAAAGCGCTTCACTCCTCGAAGTGGTGATACTCGAAGATAAACTCTGTCTCCGACTTCGTGAACTGTCTCCTTACGTTTAGAATCCGCATAACTCTTCTGCCTGGACTGGGCTACCTTGAGCCTATCGCGAATCAACTTCACTTTCTGTTCTGATTCCTTAATCAAATCTGGTCCAAACAACTGGCGGTCTCCAACTTCGTCCCATAACAATGGTGTTCTACACCTCCTTCCGTACAAGCTTCGAAAGGGGCCATCTTCAAACTGGTTTGATAACTGTTGTTGTAAGAAAACTCTGCATATGGCAAATTGTCGTCCCAACTAGATCCATAATCTAGCGCACAAGCTCTCAGCATGTCCTCCAAAATCTGATTGACTCTCTCGGTCTGTCCATCTGTCTGTGGGTGAAAGGCTGTACTGAATTCTAGCCTGGTTCCCAAAGTTTCATGTAACTGATTCCAAAACTTCGAGGTAAACTGGGTTCCTCTATCTGATACAATGGTCCTCGGAACTCCATGCAAACATACGATTCTGGTCATGTATATCTTTGCCAACTTAGCACTGGTGTAAGTGGTCTTCACTGGGATGAAATGAGCTACTTTCGTCAAACGATCGACTACAACCCATATTGAGTCATAGCCTGAACGAGTCCTGGGCAATCCCGTGATAAAATCCATGCCTAGTTTATCCCACTTCCATTCGGGTATCGGCAATGGCTGTAGCAATCCTGCTGGCTTCTGATGCTCTGCCTTCACTCTCTGACATACATCACAAACTGCTACATACTCCGCAATATCCTTCTTCATTCCGGTCCACCAGAAAGTATCCTTCAAATCCAAATACATCTTGGTATTTCCTGGGTGAATCGAATACGGTGAATCATGGGCCTCTTGCAAGATCAACTTCCTGATCTCCGGATCATTGGGCACATAAACGCGGTCCTCAAACCATAAGGTATCGTGCTCATCCTCACGAAATCCCTTGGCTTTACCTTTGCTCATCCTTTCCTTTATCTCGTCAATCTCCTTGTCTGTCTTCTGAGCTTCTCTGATCTTTTCCATCAAGGTAGACTGAATCTCCAACGTTGCTAAATAGCCTCTTGGAACTATCTCCAAACATAGCTCGCGAAGATCCTCGGCTAATAATTTCGGTAACTCTCCGGTCATGAGGGTGTTAACATGGCTCTTGCGGCTCAACGCATCAGCTACTACGTTAGCCTTCCCTGGGTGATAATGCAATCTCATATCATAATCCTTAATGAGCTCCAACCATCTCCTTTGCCTGAGATTTAACTCCTTCTGCGTGAAAATGTACTTCAAACTCTTGTGATCCGTGTACACCTCACAATGGTTTCCGATGAGAAAATGTCTCCATGTCTTCAACGCATGCACTACGGCTGCTAACTCCAAATCATGCGTGGCATAATTCTTCTCATGGGGTTTAAGTTGTCGTGAAGCATATGAAACAACTCTTCCCTCCTGCATTAGCACTGCTCCAAGTCCTCGACGTGAAGCGTCGCAATATACTTCGTATTCCTTGCGCTGATCTGGCAGAATCAACACTGGTGATGTAACCAAACGTTTCTTCAACTCTTGGAAACTAGCTTCACATTCCTCAGTCCAATTGAATTTGATGTCCTTCTTTAACAGCTCTGTCATGGGCTTAGCGATTCTCGAGAAATTCTCAATGAACCTCCGGTAGTATCCTGCAAGTCCAAGAAAACTCCGGATTTCTCCAACTGACGTGGGTGATTCCCAGTTTGTTACTGTGTCAACTTTGGCGGGGTCTACGGCTATTCCTTCTCCGGATATAACATGTCCGAGGAATCCAACTTCCTTCAGCCAAAACTCACATTTGCTGAACTTGGCGTATAACTGGTGTTCTCTGAGCTTCTCAAGTACCAAACGCAAATGCTCCTTATGCTCCTCTTCGTTCTTTGAGTAGACCAAAATGTCATCAATGAACACCACGACGAACTTATCCAAAAACTCCATAAACACTTTGTTCATCAGGTTCATGAAATAGGCAGGTGCGTTAGTCAGACCAAATGACATAACGGTATACTCATACAGCCCATACCTGGTGGTAAAAGCCGTCTTAGGTATATCCTGCTCTCGAATCTTCAACTGATGGTATCCTGATCGTAGATCGATCTTGGAAAATACCTTAGCTCCTTGTAATCGGTCAAACAGATCATTGATCATTGGCAGTGGGTACTTGTTCTTGATGGTCACTTCATTCAATCCACGATAATCAACGACCATCCTCAACGATCCATCTTTCTTCTCCACTAGAAGTACTGGTGATCCCCAAGGTGACGAACTTGGGCGAATATAGCCTTTATCCAGTAACTCCTTAATCTGCTTCTTAATCTCCTCCAAATCTTTTGCGGGCATCCTGTACGGTCTCTTAGATATTGGCCCTGTGCCTGGCAAAAGTTCAATCAAAAACTCAATGTCTCTATCTGGTGGCATGCCTGGCAACTCTTCTGGAAATACATCCGGGTAATCTTTCACCACTGGTACTTCCTCCTGTACAACTCCTGATAAGGAATTCACCTGAGTCCTCTTCGGCATATGCCGGGATACATACTTAATCCTTCTTCCTTCTGGGGTGGTAAGCAAAATCGTCTTACTGGCGCAATCGATGTTTCCTCCATACATCGATAGCCAATCCATTCCCAAAATCACATCCAAACCTTGCGACTCCAAAACTATTAGGTCTGAGGGGAAAACATGCCTACCTATGGCCAATGGCATCTGAAAACATCCTTGGCTTGCCATATACTCTGCTCCTGGCGAGGTTACTAACATAGGTGTTCTAAGAACTTTGGTGGGCAATTTATACTTATCCACAAATCCCCTTGATATGTATGAATGCGATGCACCAGTATCAAAAAGAACGATTGCAGTAAATGACTTAACCAAAAACTTACCTATTACTGCATCAGGCTGTGCTTCAACCTCCTCCACGTAAACGTGGTTCACTTGTCCTTTATTGAACGGGTTAGGCTTCTTCCCAGAGCTTCCATTGCCATTTCCATTCTGGGCTTCCGGGCATTCAGTTGCATAATGTCCAGTCTTCTGGCACTTGAAACAAGTAATGTGACTTAGATCCCTCTTGGCTGGGGTAGATGGGTTATTACGGTTCTGCCCGTTGCTTCCTCCATTCCCATTACCATTCTTGGGTCCATTATGGTTGTGCGAACTACCTCCTCCATGGGTATGCTGAAACTGTCCTCCCGATTTCGGGGTAAAACGTGGCTTCTGCTGAGCTCCAGAATTGTACTTCCCTTGTCCATACTTCCTCTTACGGTTTTCAATCTGCTGTTGCTTCCCTTCAATCATGAGAGCTCTATCTACCAACTCCTGGTAGTTGTTGAAGGTTGCTACCATCAACTGCATGCTCAGCTCATCATTCAGTCCTTCGAGAAACTTCTCCTGCTTGGCTGCATCTGTAGCAACGTCATCTGGGAGCATAACGTGCTAACTTACTAAAGTCCTCCACATACTGGCCTACGGTGCGTCCTCCTTGGCGTAGGTTGCGAAACTCACGCTTCTTCATAGCCATAGCTCCTGCTGAAACATGGGCAGTACGGAAAGCTTGCTGAAACTGGTCCCATGTGACAGTGTCAATAGGGTGGGTGGCTGTGTAATTCTCCCACCATGATGCTGCGGGTCCATCAAGCTGATGTGCGGCAAAACGCACTTTCTCCGCATCCGTGCATCCTGCAGTGGTCAACTCCCTTCCAACTTTGCGGAGCCAATCATCTGCAACAATCGGCTCGGTGCTGCTGGAAAACACCGGCGGATTTAGCCTCAAGAAACGGGCTAAGTGATCAACAGGTGGTGGTGGTGGGTTGTTGTTGTTGTTGTTGCCTTGGTTCTGTACTAACACTTGCATCAGGGCATTCTGCTGCTGAATCAACTGAGTGATCTCCGGTGGGAAAACAAATCCGGTGTCGCGTCTCGGAGGCATCTGATAGGTTTAGAAAAGATGAGAATTTAGAATAGAATGAGGTCTAGAGGGAAAACACTACCCATATGCTCATGAGACAAAACACAATCAATATCACTCAATCAAATCAAACAAGGCATACAATCGATCTAACTATCGTTACAAAAGTGCTCGGACTATACTATATACATGGGGGAATACTACTACTGATTTTGGTGGTCTACTAGAAATTTTGATCGGTCGAAGACTCCATGATATCTGCTCCAGCTTCATCAATAAAGTCATCTTCACTGGGGTCTGAGTCGGTGTCGTCGATGATGATGTAGTTATCCGGGCAAGTAGAATCGTCGTCTTGTCCTCCAGGTGATGGGTCTCCCAGGAATACTTCGATCTTCTGTATCAGTTCGCCGTTCTTCTCCAACAACGTGGCGATCTCCTCCTCATATCCATCGCGCGTAGACTTGAGTTCTTCCTCCAACTCCGTGATCTTGGTCAATGCCTTCTTCAGATATATCATGTCTGAGCACATCCGGTTCTCCTGGCGACGAATGTGTTGGTTTTGCTCCTGGATGAAAGCTGCAATTGATCCATCCTTCTTGGTGCTGATCATCTCCCATTGTTCATCTCGGCGTCCACAGATCTGATAAATAGTATCCTTAAGCTCCCTGCGGTAGACTTCTCCAATGCGTCCCATAGAGATGTGGGCTGCCATGCTCTTCCCTAAACTCCAGGTTGGTGCATCAAAGGAAAACTCTATAGGCTCAGTGACTGGCGTAAACGTCCTTCCAGGAATTTGAACTTGAATCTTCCAGCGCTCCTCTTCTGGTAGTGTGGCGTTGTGGGTCCCGGTGAAGCTTGGTATTCCGATGTTTAGGTACTTAGTGACTTCCTTCAAGTGTCGTCCAAAAGGTGTATCTTCATCCGGTTGCATGAACTTGTTCCTTGCATCCGCCATTCCTAAAAGAGTAGAAAGTGGAGAGGAGTCAGAAATGAGAAGAGAGTAGTGTTCTAGGGTTTAAGCTTAGTGGTCGTGTCCTACAGTCAGCGTGTGCTCTGATACCACCTTTGTAGCGACCAGACCTCAAACAGTCTGTGCTGCTGTGCATTAGTGTCATCCCTGGATCAGTAATGCTGACACGCACAGTACAAATGGAGGATTTATAACAGAGTAGCAATCACACACTTATTACATCGAGTATCTCAAAAGAGAAATAAGTATGATAAATATGGCTTAAGGCCATCTAATACGATAACAGCGGAAGACTTGGAAGATAAGTGAGTCCATCAACTCCAACGGCATCACTGAGTATAAGACCACGACCTAAGGCACCTTACTCGTCGTCTGAAAAGTCTGCAACATAAAACGTTGCAGCCCGAAAACGGGTCAGCACATGGAATATGCTGGCAATGTAACACATAGAGAGTAATGAACATGATAATGCTATACTACATGCATATATGGCTGGTAGAAGGCTCTATGGTTACAGTTTTGCGAAAAGCCAATTTTTCCCTACTGCAAAGGAATAAATTTTATTTAACTATCATGGTGGTTGTTAAACATTGAGATGGTTGACAGCATCTCAATCCCAATTAAGTATCATCATTAACCCAACAAAATTAATTAAAGTAACATGGTGATGAGATTCACATGATAATCCAAGTACTAGATACTCAAGATGTCCATAACCGGGGACACGGCTAACCATGATTAGTTTGTACACTCTGCAGAGGTTTGTGCACTTTTCCCCACAAGACTCGATCGCCTCCGCTTGATTCTCGCACTACATGATGTTTGAGAAACGGATGACCGAGACACAGTCTTTCAGAAACAATAACTCTTTACTCCGGGTGGACAGTTACACCTACTTTCCCCTACATCTGCTAGCCCACCTCTTCAAGAGATCATGTAACCTACTCAACTATGCTAGAGCCCATAATAGCTTGTGGCTGCACACGGAAGTTTCTAGCATGAATAATCTTATGATCCCTTTGAGCCTGGGTGGCGGTCCTTAGAAAAACAGGCAACACTGGGTTCTCCAGGTGCCTCAATCCACCCAGATGTGAGTTTTAGTTGCCACCTTAAGTAAACCATTAATTAACAATCTCACATCTGTCGTGAATATCTCTCAAACCCAATCCACGTCTACTAGCATAGCATAGCGATATAAGCAAACGTAGAAGTAACTCCCAAGGGTTTGATAATAAACAGGTAATAGGTACTACCTCAACTACATCCCAATACCCACAATTTAATTAGATCCTAACCATGCAATGTTTGAGGGTTGGTCTAATGCAATAAAACTGGGTAGTAAAAGAGGTATGACCAACGTGTTACTTGCCTTGCTGATGATCCGTGAAACTTAGCGATTCGAAGTAGCAAGCGGCGCACTCCGGGTACTCTATCGCAAACAAACAAGCATACAGTAAGCACTCATCAAATGCACAGGTAAAACTCAAATAACGATCTAACCAGAAAGTTCAACTTAAGAACTCCGGTTTGCAAAAAGAATCAAATCGAACGAAGCAACGAAAGTCAAATGGTGAAAGAAACAAGCTTCGTTTACTAATCTGGATCTAGGTCAAATTTTATAGTAGCAAAAACTTGTTTGAGTGGATTAAACGGAAAAACAATTTCGAGACGAAACTCTAGGCGCTTGAATCGCCTGATTCCGATAAACGAGCGAAAAGATAAACGAAAACGGAAATCTGATCAGAAATTGCGATCTGGAATAATCGCGGAAAATCCGACGAAAAAGAAAACTGACGAACAGTTAAACGAACGGACGTTCGTTAACAGCGTCTAACCGACGAACACGTTCGTTAAAACGAACGGGTCGGTGAATGTTCACTAATTAAATAAACCGAAAGAAATAAACCGATCTATATAAAAAAACTAGGGTTTTGAAAAATAAATAAACCGGGGTGGTTTTTTTAAAAAAAATGGATGGCAAACGGCGGCGGCTCCGGCTAACCTCCAGCGAGGCTCGGGACGGGGATCCGGCGGAGAGGGGCGGCGGGGCTGCGGGCGTCGAAGGGCGACGAGGGCGGCGGCGTACAGCGTCGGGGCGGCGAGCTCCTCGGGCGGTGGCGTCGGGCTCCGGCGGCGGCGTCTCCTCGGGCGGTGGCGGCTTCGGATCGGGGCGGGGACGGGGTGAGGGAGAGGGGGCGGGGTCGGGGGTATAAAAGGAGGGGGCTGCCGTGGAGGAGGGGGCAAGGCGGCGGGCGGCAGCGTGCTCGAGCGGGACTCGGGCGGCGGCGGCGCTGCGTGCCCGAGAGGGAGACGGGGCGCGGGGCAGGCTGGGCCGTCGGCTGGGCTTCGGCCCAGTCGGCGCGCTCGGCGTTTTTTTTTAAATAATATCGCCGAATCTAAAAAAGTCATAGAAAAATAAATAAAAATCCAAAAATGCAAAAAAAATCTCCGTCTAATTAAAATAATTAGAACAAGATGAACATTTTTCTTGGCCCAAAATGCAGTTTTGAAAACGTGCAAATTTTTTTAACGCATTTAAAATTGCAAATAAAATCCAATATTTGATTTTAATATTTTTCCTCCAATATTTCAATTATTTTGGAGAAGTCATAATTCCTCCTCTCCTTTATTTTAATATGAAATATTTTTCGAAGAGGAAAAATAATTAAAACAAAAAAATCCTCGTTTTATTATTTGATAAAAAACAAATATGAAAACCGGGAAAAATCCCCAACTCTATCCGAGGGTCCTTGAGTTGCTTAGGATTTTCGAGGATTTGCCAAAATGCAATAAAATATGCTATGCAATGATGATCTAATGTATAACATTCCAAATTGAAAATTTGGGATGTTACAACGGCGCCTTGAGTCCGGTGAGCCAATGCATGTCCCATGTCCTACTCTACCTCGCCGATGGCCAGACCAACACTTCAAGGGGCGCAGCTGGCCGCGGGACATGGGCACGGCAGAGTCGAAACGAGCTCCGCTTAGATTAGGCTTATGTTGCATGTAATAGTATGAATTTGAGGTTTCTAAATTGAGGTATCCGGTTGGGGAAGAGATTATCGGGGGACTAACCAGTCATTGTCCGCGGACGCGCTGGGGCGCATCCGTGGATGTTTGAGGGGTCAGATTTGCTGTGTCTGTCTGTAGATGCTCTAACTATAAAAAACACGACAAATCCATCACATAGGGTGAGTTGTCCGGTATTTTACGAAAAAACTTGACCAAGAAAGAAGATTGCATTCAGGCCCCTCATGGTGTCTTCACTAAAGCCATAGTGTTGACAATTATCTTCTCTTGAGTACGTCCAATATCGAGGCTCTCACGATGATTAAGTGGTAAGATTTTTTTGAGACAGAGACCATAGAACAATAGTTCTACAGTGTATTTTCATTAATATAACCCAAAACAGTTTTTTTGAAGCCCATATAACCCAAAACAGTTATGTACAAAGCAAAATAAAATACAAGGGGAAGGATGAATCCCTCTATTCAACCCCTATTCTAGGAAACATAATGAAGATTAAAAATCAGTCTAGTCTTGACTCAATCCATCCTTGAAGAACTTTATGTAGGTTCTGCTTAGTTCTGAATTTGAGCAGCTCTAGATATTTCCTGGGTTGCAATTTCCAAAAGCTGATGCTCGGGCTTATATGTTTGAATATTTTGTTGTTTCTCTGCATCCAGATATGCCAGCAACTCATAATAATTATGCTCATAGCCAAACCAGAGGGTAGTTCGATCAAGGCCAAGTTGATTTCCAGGATAACAGAAGTATCTCTTTTTTTGTTGGGAGTGATCATGTCCCAGCATTGGAGAGCAAACTTACAGTCCCAGAAAAGATGAGGGGGGTGTCTCATCCACATGCTCATTACAAAGTTCACATAGGTAGGAGGGCAGATAAAAGGACTTTCTGTGAAGAAGGCTTCTGATGTTCAATCTGTCAAGTGCAAGAAACCAGCAGAAGATATTGTATCTGTGGACAACTGAAGATTTCCAAATCTTGTTAAAAATGGGAGAAACCATTTCCCCCTGCATTAGGATCTTGTACATCTTGGCAGTAGAAAAATTAGCAGAGTTCCAAGGATACTGCCAGGTATCATCACTGTTGGGGAATCTGGTATGGTTCAATGTTAATTGCACCTCTTGGAATTGATCAAAGGCCTGTATAGACAGTGGCCTGTACAAGATTTCTTCAAAGCTTTCAGTCTCAACCGCTTGTCGGACAGAGATGGATTTATCAATAGTAAAAGGAATAACTCGGGATATTGATATTAAGGGGTGTGTTCAACGGCGGATCCAGGGGGGACCAGCAGGGGGCACGGCTCCCCCCAACATTCAGAAATTTTTTGAAGACCCCCGGATTATTGATGTAAAGAGCTATGTGGCCTCACCTATATCCCTCTCCGAACAACATTTTTGTGAGATAGAGTACCCACAGAAGATCCAACTGAGTAGTAAAAGTGAATAGCATGTTTGACTTTAGCTTCTATTGCTTCAGACACACACGCACACTAGCCACCCCTTGTTTATTTTGTACTGCGGCTTCTCCTCTGCCACTAACTATTCTACACTTCCAAGACAATGTCGGAAGAGGCAAAATACACAAGGACAAGGCAAATTTTGTTGTTGTAATTTAGAAATGTCTCTTGGTTGCTTTGTTTTCAAGATATATAAATAGCTGACGTTTTACCAACCTAACACCCTAAAAAATCAATTGTTGTTGGATTAAATACGATGAAAGGTCTATGATGACTGTTAATTGTTTATTCATTGCCATCTAATTATGCATTTTGCTTTCATGCTATCTATGTGATATGTCTATGTTATCAACACCTTATTAGTAATAATAGCACATATTCTGCTATACTGGCATCAATTAATTTCTATTATTTTTCTAGAAAAATTCACATACATATTCGATACACCATGTTGCCTTTTTGAGTCTTGTTCAATATTCGGCCCCCCTTGTGTATAATTCCTAGCTCCGCCGTTGGGTGTGTTGTTCCATTTGTCATGCCAGAAAAGTACAGATCTTCCTTGTCCCACACTGCAAGAGGCCATGGATTTGAACTCGGATAGTAACTTCAAGATTGCCTTTCACCAAAATGAACCCATTGGTCCGTCATTGGGTGCACTATTGGGATAGGAAGTGTTCCAAATTAGGTGAACCCATGGCAGATCATGTCTCTTGAGAAACTTGTGCAAATGTTTCATGAGGAGTGCTTTGTGGTGCAAATGTTTCATGAGAAAGTGGAAGATCTTAAAATGGGACAATATTTTGTGTCGGAAATCTGGATGAACAATTCTTGAAACCCCGATCTTTGGCGTATGCCTCTTCTAGGCCCTTCCCGCATTCAAGAATTGTGCATATGTTTTTTTCCTAAAGTTTGACAATTTTAGTAATGAACGTTCTGGTGGTAAAACTAACCGTACTGTTTTTTTTAGGGTGGTAAGCCGTAGTGTTGGTTTGATCAATACTAGACCATTTTCGAAAAGGGCAACGATCTGCGCCGGTGCGCCAGCCCAACTGTTGGGCCGGTCGCACCGCAGCCGTTGGATCCGCGCACGTGGGCCGTTAGATCCTGTCGAAGAAAACGGTTCCCCCTTACCTTCTTCTTCCTCGCACCGCGCCGCGCCTCCTGCCGCGCCTACCGCTCCAAGCGTTGCGCCCCCCCCCCCCCCCCTGGTCGTGCTTGTCAACGCCCTCCACGCAAGTCGCTGCCGTCGTGGATCGAGCCCCACCATGCCGCCTCAGCCTCCGCACCCAATTGAAGCTTTTTTCATGGTTGGTTGAAGCAAAACGGAGACATGCTTGTAGCAGAAAACATTGTGGCCGATAGCTGCCGGTTGTAGCTCACCGTGCAGGTCCCAAAACACGGCTGCCATCATGGGAACGATTTTCAATGTTGGTCGTAGCAAAACGTGGTCACGATTGTAGCAAAAAACTTCATGGCCGATGTCATGCTCGCACCCAGTTGAAGCTTTTTTCCACGTTGATTGAAGCTTTTTTTCACGCCGATTGAAGCTTTTTTCCACCCGTGGGCGCTCGTGCACGGGTTGAACGAACGACGACGGCTGCCAATGAACGCCATCTAAACGGATGTAGTAAAAATTCTCGTAGGTTGTAGCAAAAAACAGGTACGGTTGCAGCAAAAACGTCGCTCGCACAACGACCACCGGCGTAGCATGCAGCACACGACGAAGCCGGTTGTAGCTAAGTGGTGTGCCGGTGGTAGCAAAAATGTGACATCGGTTGTAGCATGCAACAAAAAACATGACATTTGCAATGTTCTTTCAGGACAGCGCCGCCATCCTCGCATCTCGCGGTCACCTTGCTCGCCGTCCGTGATGGCAGCTCTCTTGGGCACCAGTTGCATAGCCACGACGCGGATCCAGCTTCCGTCAAGGGCGGCGAATAACAACGAGGATGGCCGGTGGAGCTGGAGACCGGCGACGATGACAGCTAGCGGGGGCGGGGATCGGCGATGCGGACGGCTGACGGGGCGGGAACCGGCGATGCGGACGGCCGACGGGGGCCGGGACCGGCGATGCGGGCGGCAGCCGCACAGGGCGTTGATAGCAAAAAGCGGTTGGTGGGCCTCGTCGGCCACGCATCCCACCACGCGAGAGGGCCGGAAGAGATCGCATGGGTCGTGTGACCGGCTGAGCGTTTGGCCGGCCCACCGGCCTCAAACGTTTCCCTTTCAAAAAGAATGAATTTACATGGATATTGCACCGTGGGCCTCCGTGCAGAACACTACGGACAGCAGGGCAGTAGGGCAGTAGGGCAGCAGTACAGGCCTGCTCCTCTGAGGGACGGCAGCAGCAAGCCACCAACGTGGCACGGGCAGACTGGACTGTCAAGCCCTCGTACGCCCCGTGACTTGCGACAGAGCTCCCCTGTGACCACCCTGGGGCTGGGCCCCGGCTGAACGAGGAGCAGGGAGAGCATGCATGGCCCTCTTTTCGCTGACGACGTGCGCGCCCCGTTTCCATCTCGAGAGATCGAGCCGATTCCCGCGGCGGGCGCGCGCGGACAAGATCCGGCCGGCACACCGTCCGGCGGCCGTACGCCGAGGTGATCGGTGCGGGGAGGAGGCTCCTGTTCCGGTGTCCGTTCGCGAGAGATTCTGTCCTCTCCTGCTTTGCTTGTGTTCTGGTCAGTTAAAGTTGTCGTGCAGAGCAAAACGCATGCGAGGAGGGATCAGAGCACAGGGTACGTACATATAGTACTACGGGCGCCGAGCTAGCCATGCGATAGGCCGATGGCATCTCGAATGATTGAGCGCGGGCTGTGGTTTCCCACCCATTGAGACCTCTTTTCTTTTCTTTGATATTTCATGGAAATTGAGACGGAGCACGTATCACTGCAGGTGACTCGGTTGTCGGAGCATCTTTTCTACTAGCTGCATGACGGAATGGGCAGAAACACACTGTGATTGAACAAGACCGGGAGTGTCACCAAATCACTCAAATGTCACTCCATGCAAAGACTGGAATGCGTAAATGCGGAAGCGTCCTGATTTAACTATATGATTTACTGTACAGGAAAATGCTCGTTTTCCTTTTTGCGGAGGAAAAACGCTCGCCTAGTCCAAGGCACATAGGTTTTCCACAAAATAAAAAAATTAACTCTTTGGTTTCTTGAAAGTTATGAAGATCGAGCAGGAATATGAATATGAGCATGTACAATTTAATGAGATAGAAAAACATCAACCGAATTCCTCCGCCTCACTCCAATAGTGTGAAACAAAACTAGAGACCTTGTAGCCGTTCTCGTTGGCCTTACCACGGTGGCGAAGGGCCCCGTTCCCAAAAGGGGGAGGGAATCCACATGTCGTCTCGGTAGAATATTCCTCTGCGCCGCTCCTATCGAGTAACTTGCTGGGGGGGGGGGGGATCTTAGAGGTGTCGTAGGCCTTCCTCTTTGCGTGATAGTCTGGTCGTCTCAACGCGAACGAGCTTGAGGGGCGGGGCTGTTGCTGAGATCTAATGGTGGTGGCTCACGTCGAACGGCTGAAGTTGTGCCTCATGTGTCGGCATGGCCATTGGCCCAGGTTGAGCGCGACGAGCGGCCATGACTTGGGGGTTTTTAACGGGGCCCATGCATGTCTCGTACTCTCTCTGTTGCTCTTCCTTGCATGGTGACTCATTGCAGTGTTGTGGGCCTGGGGCAACAGTCTTGTTGGGGAACGTAGTAATTTCAAAAAAAATTCTACGCACACGCAGGATCATGGTAATGCATAGCAACGAGAGGGGAGAGTGTTGTCTACGTACCCTCATAGACCGTAAGCGGAAGCGTTTTATCAACGCGATTGATGTAGTCGTACACCTTCACGATCCGTCCCAATCAAGTACCGAACGTACGGCACCTCTGCGTTCAGCACACGTTCGGCTCGATAACGTCCTCGCCTTCTCGATCCAGCAAGAGGGCGAAGTAGTAGATGAGTTCTGGCAGCACGACGGCGTGGTGACGGTGTTGGTGAAGAACAATCTCCGCAGGGCTTCGCCTAAGCACTACGAAAACTGTGACGGAGGATAAACTAGAGGGGACGGGGTTGCCGGCACACGGCTTGGTGTTTCTTGATGTGTCTTTGGTGCTAGCCCTGCCCCTCTATTTATATGTTGAGCCCTGGGGTCGAAACTTGGAGCAAAAGCCTCCTCAAAGTCGGTTTTGCCCGAAAGGCAAGAGTCCCACTCGGACTCCAGGACCAAACGCCACAATCCTTGGCGTCTGGCCCAGACGCCATGGGCCTCAGCGTCTGGCCCAGGGCCAGACGCCAGGGTCTCTGGAGTTTGGCCCCCTGGCCTGCGCAAAACTTCTTTTGCACCGACTTATAGCCTCGTGGGCCTGACCCCTTGGCCTAACCATATCATCCAATATATGAATCTTTACCTCTGGACCATTCCGGAGCTCCTCTTCATGTCCGTGATCTCATCCGGGACTCCGAACAACAATTGATCACCAACATACATAACTCATATAATACTATATCGTCAACGAACGTTTAAGCGTGCAGACCCTACGGGTTCGAGAACTATGTAGACATGACCGAGACACCTCTCTGGTCAATAACCAATAGCGGAACCTGGATGCCCATATTGGCTCCTACATATTCTACGAAGATCTTTATCGGTCAAACCGCATAACAACATACGTTGTTCCCTTTGTCATCGGTATGTTACTTGCCCGAAATTCGATCGTCGGTATCTCAATACCTAGTTCAATCTCGTTACCGGCAAGTCTCTTTACTCGTTCATTAATACATCATCCCGCAACTAATTCATTAGTTACAATGCTTGCAAGGCTTATAGTGATGTGCATTACTGAGTGGGCCCAGAGATACCTCTCCGACAATCGGAGTGACAAATCCTAATCTCGAAATACGCCAACCCAACAAGTACCTTTGGAGACACCTGTAGAGCACCTTTATAATCACCCAGTTACGTTGTGACGTTTGGTAGCACACAAAGTGTTCCTTCGGTAAACGGGAGTTGCATAATCTCATAGTCATAGGAACATGTATAAGTCATGAAGAAAGCAATATCAGAATACTAAACGATCAAGTGCTAAGCTAACGGAATGGGTCAAGTCAATCACATCATTCTCCTAATGATGTGATCCCGTTAATCAAATGACAACTCATGTCTATGGCTAGGAAACATAACCATCTTTGATCAACGAGCTAGTCAAGTAGAGGCATACTAGTGACACTCTGTTTGTCTATGTATTCACACAAGTACTATGTTTCCGGTTAATACAATTCTAGCATGAATAATAAACATTTATCATGAAATAAGGAAATACATAATAACTTTATTATTGCCTCTAGAGCATATTTCCTTGAAGTCTCCCCTACCTCAAATAAGTTGTGTCGCCTAGGTAGTGGCGTGGCATTTTCCCGTGGATGGTAGGCATGTGGTGGATTTTGGACGATGCCAATAGTGATTTCATCGACGAGGTGGTGGATGTCGGGGTGGGGCTCTGGTCGTGCTAGGTGCGGGTGTCAACTCTGCGTTGCAGGGGTGGCGAAATTGGCTGCTCGACCAAGGTGGCCCTAACGGGGCTAGTTGGCTTGGATGTCGAGGCGGCGGCCTCGAGACTTGGCGTCGCGGCCAAGGTCTATTGGGAGATCACCGGCGGTAGCTCGAGCTACAAGACGTTTGGCATGTGCGGCGTCACGTCTTGCAGTTAAGTGGTGGGTGTTGGGGGCGGCAGCTGCAGGTCGACGGTGGAGGGTGCAGTCGTTCTAGTGGTTATGTTGCGGTGGCGGCCTCGAGAGGTGCGTCTTTGGTGCTTCAAATTCCAAAGATGGCGTGAGGTAATCGAGGTGTGCCTCCACCGCCATCAAAACCGAGATGACCTACTTTAGCTCATGTAATAGCCATCGTGGCATCTCTACCTTTTCGATTGCGGCAGCGCTTACAATCGAGAGTCGTCAGGTTCTTCTGCCTCTTTATGGGTGAGCTACGCTGGATTTGGTTTACTCATCGAGGGTCTCAGATGACTCGATATGGCGGTGATCCTTCAGTGGCTTACGTGGGTGTGCTAGGCGTGTTGGTGCTGCGTTTGTGTCATGAGTTTCGGCCGCTCGCCGAAAGGTGAGGTCATCGTCCCGCGGTATCCTCCTGGATTTTCCTAATTAACCAGGTAACTCTCTTCTTCTATAAATAATGCAATGCGGAAACTCCTTGGCTCCTTTGCCTTTCGAGGTGTTCTCGAAAAAAAAGATTTCAAAACCGAGTCCACATGAGAAAACACTTAAGCAGCCCTAGGTCATGTTAGAATGGTAGGCATGCAACGCGTGCCGAATGGGCCGGTCAAGATGCTACATGTTCGAGCCCCGCGTTGCCAGTGCAAAGTCGTCGCAACGAGACAAGGTACGCGGCATCCAGTCGCGCGCCTCCACTTGCTGGCGGTGTAAGCAGGTTGTATCTGTGTGTGCACACTACATGCCGCTTGAACTGATCGATCTGGAGCGTATCCGTATGGTGAACAAATGTACTTATATAAGTACTTAGTACAGTACTTGGGCAGCCACAGTAGGCACTAAAATACAGTAACTGCCAGCCAGTTGTAAAATGATACGCAGTGCCAGCTCGCTGGCCGCTGGTAAAGGAGGTACGCAGGTGACATGGATGCGTGTAGACGCAACGTGGAATGATCGGCGGCCGGCATGCATGGGATGTTAACGTGTATGGATCGCGCGCCACATGGAAATGGAATGTCAGCGCTGCCCTGCCAGTGTGGCTCTAGTCTGGCCAGTGTATATCGTGATCTCCTTATGCATTTTTTTACATCCCATGATCTCCTCGTTCTCAATTAACTGGAGTGCAATGTAATGAATAGAACTCTGTAATGAGAAAGTTTTTCCTTTTGCGGAATATACAAAGGGTTATATATGAATCAAGTAAAAGATAAGCAAACAAGGTACTGGTTGACAAAGAGGAGCTGAGCCGCCCCCCTCCTCACCCTAGCCGCCCCTCCTCCTCCTCCCCCCCCCCCACCCCTCCTCCCTTCCTCGCCGCCGCCTGAGGCAGCTGCTGGGCAAGCCCGGGGCGCCAAGGATGGTGGCGGCGGGGCCTCGGTTAACCTGCTTCTGCGTAGGGAACCCCAGATCTGGAGCGGCGGCTCCATTGGCAAGGCACGGCCGGCTAGCAGCCGTGTGGGCGGTGGATCTGATGTCCCGGCCGCGCAGGCGGCGGGATCCGGTGGTCGTTGGCGGCCGGCGGCGGCTTCTGCGGCGGTCGGTGCGCGCGATCTGGTGCCTCCCCTCCTCCCATGTTTGGCGTGCGGGCCAGCCTGGTCGGGCCGCGCTTCCTCTTGGTCACCGGTTCTGTACAGGATGCGCTGCTGGTGGCGGGGATCTAGTTTGGTCGAAACCCCTGGCCGGCCATGACCGGCCGCGCCGACAGCGACGCATGAGGGCACCGTTCCCCTCCTTGGAGGCGTCGGTATGGACTGATCTCCTCACTTCACCTTCTCCTAGGTCTCCCGGGCGAAAGCCCTAACTTTGTTGGGCGGCGGCGGCGCTCACGACGCCGCTCCCTTCTTGAAGCCGCCGCTTTGGGAACCTTGGGGATGGTGGCGCTTGTGGGTGGTGGGCGACGGTGGTGGTGCGGCCCTTTCCTAGCACGGATTTACGTTCGTTGCTTGGAGATGGAATCGCGTAGATGGAGGTCATCGGCTGGCGTCGTGGTGGCGTCAATGGCGGAGGGCCTGCCAAGGCTCGCGTAGGTGGAGGTCGTCGTTTGGCGTCGATGGCGGAGGACCTGCCAAGGTTGTTACCTCAATCTGCTCTAAAGACGGACCAGTGGAAGATGGCGGCGATGACACATGTGAGTGCGTCGGACCGAGTTGAGCCCCGGACCCGGCAGATGGCTCGGTTGAGGGCCTCCGGCTTTAGATGTTAGGCTTAGGTGAGAGGTCTGGGTATGTGGACCAGCTTGCACCCCTTTTGGATAGGAGTAGCGGCAGATGTTGCCAAGATGGCGGATTCAGGCATATTGTTGTTCTACTTTGTAAGCTCCTCGAGAATAATCAATAAAATGGCCGCATGCATCACCCAGATGCAGAGGCCGGGGGTCATCCTCCTTTTCCAAAAAAACAAAGGGTTATTATGTACCCCGAGTTTGTACACTGGTGGTTCCAGAGACTGGAGGAGCCCTCCTCCTTGAGAAAAAAAAGGAAAATGCTATGCATAGTTGGGCTAATAAGGGCATCTCCAAGGCGGACTCATAAACCTCCCGCAGCCGTCTGGATCATGCTGTGTGGATCACGGAAGCCATCCAACGCAGTCCTGCATCGGTCCGCAGGGCGATCCAGACGCGATTTCTCCCGCAAAACGGAGGCAAAAGTGGGGGAGGTTTGCGGTAGTCCGGACATGCAAAACGTATGAATCCTGAAGGAAATATGCCTAGAGGCAATAGTAAAGTTGTTATTTATATTTCCTTATATCATGATAAATGTTTATTATTCATGCTAGAATTGTATTAATCAGAAACTTAGTACATGTGTGAATACATAGACAAACAGAGTGTCACTAGTATGCCTCTACTTGACTAGCTCGTTAATCAAAGATGGTTAAGTTTCCTAACCATAGACATGAGTTGTCATTTGATGAACGGGATCACATCATTAGAGAATGATGTGATTGACAAGACCCATCCGTTAGCTTAGCACGATGATCGTTTAGTTTGTTGCTATTGCTTTCTTCATGACTTATACATGTTCCTATGACTATGAGATTATGCAACTCCTGAATACAGCAGGAAGACTTAGTGTGCTATCAAACGTCACAACGTAACTGAGTGATTATAAAGTTGCTGTACAGGTGTCTCTGATGGTGTTTGTTGAGTTGGCATAGATCGAGATTAGGATTTGTCACTCCGATTGTCGGAGAGGTATCTCTGGGCCCTCTCGGTAATGCACATCACTATAAGCCTTGCAAGCAATGTGACTAATGAGTTAGTTACGGGATGATGCATTACGGAACAAGTAAAGAGACTTGTCGGTTGATAACCCACAAGTATAGGGGCTCGCAACCATTTTCGAGGGTAGAGTATTCAACCCAAATTTATTGATTCGACACAAGGGGAGCCAAAGAATATTCTCAAGTATTAGCAGTTGAGTTGTCAATTCAACCACACCTGGATAACTTAGTATCTGCAGGAAAGTATTTAGTAGCAAAGTAATATATGGAAGTAACGGTAATGGTGGCAAAAGTAACAGTAGCAGTTTTGTAATGATTGTAACAGTAGCAACGGAAAAGTAACTAAGCGGAGAACAATATGTGAAAAGCTCGTAGGCATTGGATCGGTGATGGAGAATTATGCTGGATGCGATTATTCATGCAACAGTTATAACATAGGGTGACACAGAACTAGCTCCAATTTATCAATGTAATCTAGACATGTATTCCGAATATAGTCATACGTGCTTATGGAAAAGAACTTGCATGACATCTCTTGTCCTACCCACCCGTGGCAGCGGGGTCCTAATGGAAACTAAGGGATATTAAGGCCTCCTTTTAATAGAGTACCGGACCAAAGCATTAACACATACTGAATACATGAACTCCTCAAACTATGGTCATCACCGGGAGTGGTCCCGATTATTGTCACTTCGGGGTTGCCGGATCATAACACATAGTAGGTGACTATAGACTTGCAAGATAGGATCAAGAACTCACATATATTCATGAAAACATAATAGGTTCAGATCTGAAATCATGGCACTCGGGCCCTAGTGACAAGCATTAAGCATAGCAAAGTCATAGCAACATCAATCTCAGAACACAGTGGATACTAGGGATCAAACCCTAACAAAACTAACTCGATTACATGATAAATCTCATCCAACCCATCACTGTCCAGCAAGCCTACGATGGAATTACTCACGCACGGCGGTGAGCATCATGAAATTGGTGATGGAGGATGGTTGATGATGACGATGGCGATGGATTCCCCTCTCCGGAGCCCCGAATGGACTCCAGATCAGCCCTCTCGAGAGAGTTTAGGGCTTGGCGGCGGCTCCGTATCCTAAAACGCGATGAATCCTTCTCTCTGACTTTTTTTCTCCCCAAACACGAATATATAGAGTTGGAGTTGAGGTCGGTGGAGCTCCAGGGGGGCCACGAGGCAGGGGGGCGCGCCCGGGGGGCAGGCGCGCCTACCACCCTCGTGGATAGGGTGTGGGCCCCCTGCCTTGATTCTTTCGCCAGTATTTTTTATTATTTCCAAAAATAATCTCCGTGAAATTTCAGGTCATTCTGAGAACTTTTGTTTCTGCACAAAAATAACACCATGGCAATTCTGCTGAAAACAGCGTCAGTCCGGGTTAGTTCCATTCAAATCATGCAAGTTAGAGTCCAAAACAAGGGCAAAGTGTTTGGAAAAGTAGATACGGCGGAGATGTATCAACTCCCCAAGCTTAAACCTTTGCTTGTCCTCAAGCAATTCAGTTGACAAACTGAAAGTGATAAAGAAAAACTTTTACAAACTCTGTTTGCTCTTGTTGTTGTAAATATGTAAAGCCAGCATTCAAGTTTTCAGCAAAGATTATGATTAACCATATTCACAATAACACTTAGGTCTCACGTTTACTCATATCAATGGCATAATCAACTAGCGAGCAATAATAATAAATCTCGGATGGCAACACTTTCTCAAAACAATCATAATATGATATAACAAGATGGTATCTCACTAGCCCTTTCTGAGACCGCAAAACATAAATGCAGAGCACCTTTAAAGATCAAGGACTGACTAGACATTGTAATTCATGGTAAAAGAGATCCAGTCATAGTCATACCCAATATAAACTAATAGTAATAGATGCAAATGACAGCGGTGCTCTCCAGCTGGTGCTTTTTAATAAGAGGGTGATGACTCAACATAAAAGTAAATGGATAGGCCCTTCGCAGAGGGAAGCAGGGATTTGTAGAGGTGCCGGAGCTCGATTTTGAAATAGAGATAAATAATATTTTGAGTGGCATACTTTCATTGTCAACATAACAACCGAGAGATCTCGATATCTTCCATGCTACACACATTATAGGCGGTTCCCAAACAGAATGGTAAAGTTTATACTCCCCCTCCACCAACAAACATCAATCCATGGCTTGTCCGAAACAACGGGTGCCTCCAACTAACAACAATCCTGGGGGAGTTTTGTTTGCAATTATTTTGATTTGATTTGCTTAAAGCATGGGACTGGGCATCCCGGTGACCAGCCATTTTCTCGTGAGTGAGGAGCGGAGTCCACTCCTCTTGAGAATAACCCGTCTAGCATGGAAGATACAGACAGCCCTAGTTGATACATGAGCTATTCGAGCATACAAAACAGAATTTCATTTGAAGGTTTAGAGTTTGGCACATACAAATTTACTTGGAACGGCAGGTAGATACCCGCATATAGGAAGGTATAGTGGACACATATGGAATAACTTTGGGGTTTATGGAATTGGATGCACAAGCAGTATTCCCGCTTAGTACAAGTGAAGGCTAGAAAAAGACTGAGAAGCGACCAACTAGAGAGTGACAACAGTCATGAACATGCATTAAAATTAATAAACATTGAGTGCAAGCATGAGTAGGATATAATCCACCATGAACATAAATATCGTGAAGCCTATGTTGATTTGTTTCAACTACATGTGTGAACATGTGCCAAGTCAAGTCACTCGAATCATTCAGAGGAGGATACCACCCCATCATACCACATCACAACCATTTTAATAGCATGTTGGCACGCAAGGTATACCATTATAAAATCCTAGCTAATTAAGCATGGCATAAGCAACTATAATCTCTAATTGTCATTGCAAACATGTTTATTCATAATAGGCTGAATCAGGAACGATGAACTAATCATATTTACAAAAACAAGAGAGGTCGAGTTCATACCAGCTTCTCTCATCTCAATAAGTCCATCTTATATCATCATAATTGCCTTTCACTTGCACGACCGAACGATGTGAATAATAATAATAGTGCACGTGCATTGGACTAAGCTGGAATCTGCAGGCATTCAATAAACAGGAGAAGACAAGGTAATATGGGCTCTTGGTTAAATCAACAATAATGCATATAAGAGCCACTTCAACATTTTCATTATGGTCTTCTCCTCTTGACCCCCAAAAAAAGAAATAGAAATAAAACTATTTACACGGGAAAGCTCCCAACAAGCAAAAGAAAAACGGGAAATCTTTTTGGGTTTTATTTTAATTATTACTACTACAGCATGGAAGTAAACTAGCTAAAAGCTACTACTATTTTTTTGGTTTTACTTAAAGTTTTTCAAACACACAAGAAGAAAGCAAGAAAAAGAAAATAAACTAGCATGGATAGTACAATGAAAGAGTATGAGCACCGACAACTAGAATGAGTGTGTGAACATGAATGTAATGTCAGTGAGAAATACGTAATCCCCCAAGCTTAGGCTTTTGTCCTAAGTTGGTCTATTGCCACGGCTAGCCTAGCGGATATCCAAAGTTATAGTTGGGGTCGTACTGAGATGAAGCCTCGGGTTGCCACTGGTTGGCCATCTCCTCCAGATCCCACTGGTAAACAGACTGGCGTGAAGGAACAAATTGTGGTTCCGGATCTGGCTCTGTAGCTGATGTGGGGTTCCGGTAGACGTGAATGGCCTCCAGCGGAACAAGGTACTTGCCTGCAGAGAAGTCAAACAAGGAAGGAGCAGGCAAAGTAATAGTCTCAGGGTGATTTTTATCAAATATCAGTCTATAGTTAAGCTCCTTTTTCCTGTTCTTAATGATAAAATCATGTGCTACCATACTCTTATAGTCTAGAAAAACAGGAGGCAGCAACTTTTCTTCTTTCTCATAATGTCTAATAGGTATGTTAAAATGTGCAGTGTGGCGCGAAGCGAAGATACCTCCCAAGATGGGGCCCTTAGTACGGTAAAGAGTTAACCGCTTTGCAACAATAGCGTCCATACTAAATGTGTCATCACGGAACAAGGCATGGCACAATATAACAATATCAGGGGCACTTAGGTTGCCACAGTTTCCCCAACCAATTAAGCATCTACTAGCAAATATTGCAAAGTAACGTAGAACAGGAAAGTGTATGCTAGTAATTCTTGCATCGGAAACCTTCCTAGTTTCCCCTACAGCAATTGTATCAATAAACCCCTCCACATCGTTACGATGTGGTTCCTCTACGCTGCCCGAAAAGGGCAAGTTGCAAATCTCACAAAATTCATAAAGAGACATCTCCTTATAGTCATCATATAAATAGAAATCCACTGAAGGTGGAGACCTCCTAGCATGGAAATGAAAATTTTGCACAAAAATATTAGTGAGTAGGAGATACTGTTCCCGTTGGTCGCGGAGGAAGTCGGTGAGGCCTGCATTCTCAGCTAACTCATAAAAATCATCATAAATCCCGGCTGCTCTCAAGAAATCATCACAAGGCCATTCACACAGCCGAACCTCCGCGGTGCGAGGGAGATTATATTTGGGCCTCTTCTCTTCTTCACTTTGCTTATCCTTCGAGCTTCGGCTCGAAGAGCCCCTAAAAAATCTCTTCATCATTTTCTGAAAATTTCTGAAATTTTTAGTAACTTCAAATAAAAGTGAACCAAACTCAACAAAATTGATAGCAACTACTCCCACAAGTGCCTAGAGACTATATCATGCATTAGAACTACTTGGGACCATATAAATTTTGACATACAAGCTCAAGAACATGGTCACCTAGGCAGCTAAAAATTGCAATGAATAAAGCACTAGAACAAAAACTAATTGGACCATTGGAGGAGTCACATACCAAGGAACAATCCCCCAAAGCAGTTTTGTGAGGGGTGCTTTGAGCAAGGAGATCTAAAATGGCAGCAAAATGAGCAAGAACTCGTGCTTGAGCTGGTTGGTGATTTTTTTGGGGAGGAAGGAGTGTGTGGGTGCAGGAATAAGTGGAGGGGAGCCACCATGGGCCCACGAGGCAGGGGGCGCGCCCTGGACCCTCGTGGCCAGGTGCTTTCTCCTCCTGCTGTGTTCTCGGTGCTAGATATTCTCAAATATTCCAGAAAAAAATCATATTTCAATTTCGGGGCATTTGGAGAACTTTTATTTTCAGGGTATTTTTTATTGCACGGTTATTCAGAAAACAGACAGAAAATACTATTTTTGCTTTATTTCAACTAAATAACAGAAAGTAAAAGGAGGGTATAGAAGGTTGTGCTTTCTAACTTCATCCATCTAATGCTCATCAAAAGGAATCCACTAACAAGGTTGATCAAGTCTTGTTAACAAACTCATTCCGAATCACATGAAACCGGAGAAATTTCGAATAACACTATGTTACCTCAACGGGGATATGCACATCCCCAATAATAAGAATATCATATTTCTTCTTGACAGTAGGTAGAGGAAATTCAAAACCTCCAAAAATAATCGATGGAATTTTTCCAATAGAATTGATACTGTGGACTTGAGGTTGTTTCCTCTGAAAGTGTATCGTATGCTCATTGCCATTAACATGAAAAGTGACATTGCCTTTGTTGCAATCAATAACAGCCCCTGTAGTATTCAAAAAGGGTCTTCCAAGAATAATAGACATACTATCGTCCTCGGGAATATCAAGAATAACAAAGTCCGTTAAAATAGTAACATTTGCAACCACAACAGGCACATCCTCACAAATACCGACAGGTATAACAGTTGATTTATCGGCCATTTGCAAAGATATTTCAGTAGGTATCAACTTATTCAAATCAAGTCTACGATATAAAGAGAGAGGCATAACACTAACACCGGCTCCAAGATCACATAAAGCAGTTCTAACATAGTTTCTTTTAATGGAGCATGGTATAGTTGGTACTCCTGGATCTCCCGGTTTCTTAGGTATTCCACCCTTAAACGTATAATTAGCAAGCATGGTGGAAATTTCAACTTCCGGTATATTTCTTTTATTTGTAACAATATCCTTCATATACTTAGCATAAGGATTCATTTTAAGCATATCAGTCAAACGCATACGCAAAAAGATAGGTCTAATCATTTCAGCAAAGCGCTCAAAATCCTCATCATCCTTTTTCTTGGATGGTTTAGGAGGAAAGGGCATGGGTTTCTGAACCCATGGTTCCCTTTCTTTACCGTGCTTCCTAGCAACAAAGTCTCTCTTATCATAACGCTAATTCTTTGATTGTGGGTTATCAAGATCAACAGCAGGTTCAATTTCTACATCATTGTCATTACTAGGTTGAGCATTAACATGAACATCATCATTAACATTATCACTAGGTTCGTGTTCATCACCAGATTATGTTTCAGCATCAGAAATAGAAATATCATTGGGATTCTCAGGTATGTCAACAACAGGTTCACTAGAAACATGCAAAGTCCTATCATTTTTGTTTTTCTTCCTCTTAGAAGGACTAGGTGCATCAACATTATTTCTCTGAGAATCCTGCTCAATTCTCTTAGGGTGGCCCTTAGGATACAAAGGTTCCTGAGTCATTTTACCCCCTCTAGTTGCAACTCTAACAACAAAGTCATTATTCTTACTATTTAATTCATTGAGCAAATCATTCTGAGCTTTAAGTACTTGTTCTACTTGAGTGGTAACCATAGAAGCATGTTTACTAATGAGTTTAAGTTCACCTTTAACTCTAGACAAATAATCACTCAAGTGTTCAATCATAAAAGCATTGCGTTTTTCTCTACCAAAATAAGCATTGAAGTTTTCTTGCTTAACCATAAAATTATCAAACTCATCTAAGCATTGGCTAGCAAACTTAGTAGGCAGGACTTCAGCTTTATCATATCTATAGAGAGAATTTACCTTTACTACCTATGTCGGGTTATCAAGACCATGTGTATCTTTGATATGTGGTAAATTAAGACCATGTATTTCTTCAATAGGAGGTAAATTCTTAACATCTTCAGCTTTTATACCTTTTTCCTTCATAGATTTCTTTGCCTCTTGCATATCTTCAGGACTGAGAAATAGAACACCTGTTTTCTTCGGAGTTGGCTTAGGAGTTGGTTCAGGAAGTGTCCAATTGTTTTCATTCGTCAACATATTATTCAATAGAATTTCAGCTTCATCAATAGTTCTTTCCCTTAAAACACAACCAGCACAACTATCCAGGTGGTCTCTGGAAGCATCGGTTAGTCCATTATAAAAGATATCTAGTATTTCATTTTTCTTGAGAGGATGATCACGCAAAGCATTAAGTAGTTGGAGAAGCCTCCCCAAGCTTGTGGGAGACTCTCTTCTTCAATTTGCACAAAATTATATATATCCCTTAAAGCAGCTTGTTTCTTATGAGCAGGGAAATATTTAGCAGAGAAGTAAGAAATCATATCCCGGGGACTACGCACACAACCAGGATCAAGAGAATTAAACCATGTCTTAGCATCACCCTTTAATGAGAACGGAAATAATTTAAGGATATAATAGTAGCGAGTTTTCTCATCATTAGTGAATAGGGTAGCTATATCATTTAATTTCATAAGATGTGCCACAACAGTTTCAGATTCATAGCCATAAAAAGGATCAGATTCAACCAAAGTAATTATCTCAGGATCAACAGAGAAATCATAATCCTTATCAGTAACAAAGATAGGTGAAGTAGTATAAGCAGGGTCATATTTCATTCTAGCATTCATAGTTTTTTCTTTAAGCTTAACTAATAATTTCTTAAGATCACTTCTATCATTGCAGGCAAGAAAATCTCTAGCAGTTTCCTCAGCCATAACATAACCCTCAGGCACAACAGGCAATTCATATCTAGGGGGAGAATCGTCATCATCACTTTCATCAATATTATCAGTTTCAATAATTTCATTCTCTCTAGCCCTAGCAAGTTGTTCATCAAGAAATTCACCTAGTGGCACAGTATTATCAAGCATAGAAGTAGTTTCATCATAAGTATCATGCATAGCAGAAGTGGCATCATCAATAACATGCGACATATCAGAATTAATAGGAGAAGCAGGTTTAGGTGTCACAAGCTTACTCAAAACAGAAGGTGAATCAAGTGCAGAACTAGATGGCAGTTCCTTACCTCCCCTCGTAGTTGAGGGATAAATCTTGGTTTTCTCGTCTTTCAAGTTCCTCATAGTGACCAGCAGATATAAATCCCAAGTCACTCAAAGAATAGAGCTATGCTCCCCGGCAACGGCGCCAGAAAATAGTCTTGATAACCCACAAGTATAGGGGATCGCAACAGTTTTTGAGGGTAGAGTATTCAACCCAAATTTATTGATTCGACACAAGGGGAGCCAAAGAATATTCTCAAGTATTAGCAGTTGAGTTGTCAATTCAACCACACCTGGATAACTTAGTATCTGCAGCAAAGTATTTAGTAGCAAAGTAATATGGAAGTAACGGTAACGGTGGCAAAAGTAACAGTAGCAGTTTTGTAATGATTGTAATAGTAGCAACGGAAAAGTAACTAAGCGGAGAACAATATGTGAAAAGCTCGTAGGCATTGGATCGGTGATGGAGAATTATGCTGGATGCGATTATTCATGCAACAGTTATAACATAGGGTGACACAGAACTGGCTCCAATTCATCAATGTAATGTAGGCATGTATTCCGAATATAGTCATACGTGCTTATGGAAAAGAACTTGCATGACATCTCTTGTCCTACCCTCCCGTGGCAGCGGGGTCCTAATGGAAATTAAGGGATATTAAGGCCTCCTTTTAAAAGAGTACCGGACCAAAGCATTAACACATACTGAATACATGAACTCCTCAAACTATGGTCATCACCGGGAGTGGTCCCGATTATTGTCACTTCGGGGTTGCCGGATCATAACACATAGTAGGTGACTATAGACTTGCAAGATAGGATCAAGAACTCACATATATTCATGAAAACATAATAGGTTCAGATCTGAAATCATGGCACTCGGGCCCTAGTGACAAGCGTTAAGCATAACAAAGTCATAGCAACATCAATCTCAGAACATAGTGGATACTAGGGATCAAACCCTAACAAAACTAACTCGATTACATGATAAATCTCATCCAACCCATCACCGTCCAGCAAGCCTACGATGGAATTACTCACGCACGGCGGTGAGCATCATGAAATTGGTTATGGAGGATGGTTGATGATGACGATGGCGATGGATTCCCCTCTTCGGAGCCCCAAACGGACTCCAGATCAGCCCTCCCGAGAGAGTTTAGGGCTTGGCGGCGACTCCGTATTGTAAAACGTGATGAATCCTTCTCTCTGATTTTTTCTCCCCGAACACGAATATATAGAGTTGGAGTTGAGGTCGGTGGAGCTCCAGGGGGCCCACGAGGCAGGCGGCGCGCCCAGGGGGCTAGCGCGCCTCCCACCCTCGTGGACATGGCGTGGCCCCCCTGGCCTTGGTTCTTTCGCCAGTATTTTTTATTATTTCCAAAAATAATCTCCGTGAAGTTTCAGGTCATTCCGAGAACTTTTGTTTCTGCACAAAAATAACACCATGGCAATTCTGCTGAAAACAGCGTCAGTCCGGGTTAGTTCCATTCAAATCATGCAAGTTAGAGTCTAAAACAAGGGCAAAAGTGTTTGGAAAAGTAGATACAACAGAGACATATCACCGGTAACGATATTGAACTAGGTATTGAGATACCGACGATCGAATCTCGGGCAAGTAACATACCGTTGACAACGGGAACAACGTATGTTGTTATACAGTTTAACCGATAAAGATCTTCGTAGAATATGTGGGAGCCAATATGAGCATCCAGGTTCCACTATTGGTTATTGATCGGAGATGAGTCTCGGTCATGTCTACATAGTTCCCGAACACGTAGGGTCCGCACGCTTAACGTTCGATGACGATCGGTATTATGAGTTTATGTGTTTTGATGTACCGAAGGTAGTTCGGTGTCCCGGATGTGATCACGGACATGCCGAGGAGTCTCGAAATGGTCGAGACATAAAGATCGATATATTGGAAGGATGTTTGGACACCGTAATGGTTCTGGATGAGTTCGGGCATTTTCCGGAGTACCGGGAGGTTACCGGAACCCCCCGGGGAGTCAATGGGCCTTATTGGGCCTTAGTGGAAGAGAGGAGGAGGCGGCCAGGTGGAGGGCGCCCCCCCAAGCCCAATCCGAATTGGGGTGGGGGCCGGCCCCCCTTTCCATCTCTCCCTCTCCCTCTTCCTTCTTCTCCTACTCCAACTAGGGAAGGGGGGAAACCTACTCCTACTGGGAGTAGGACTCCCCCCCTTGGGCGCGCCCTATGAGGGCCGGCCCTCTCCTCCTCTCGTCCTTTATATACGGGGGAGGGGGCACCCATATACACACAAGTTGATCTTAGCCGTGTGCGGTGCCCCCCTCCACAGATTTCCACCTCGGTCATATTGTTGTAGTGCTTAGGCGAAGCCCTGCGTCGGTAATTTCATCATCACCGTCATCACGCCATCGTGCTGACGAAACTCTCCCTCGGCCTCAGCTGGATCAAGAGTTTGAGGGACATCACCGGGCTGAACGTGTGCAGATCGCGAAGGTGCCGTGCGTTCGGTACTTGATCGGTTGGATCACGAAGAAGTTCGACTACATCAACCACGTTACTTAACGCTTCCGCTTTCGGTCTACGAGGGTACGTGGACACACTCTCCTGCTCGTTGCTATGCATCACATAGATAGATGATACATCTCCAACGTATCTATAATTTTTTATTGTTCCATGCTATTATATTATCCATCTAGGATGTTTTATATGCATTTATATGCTATTCTATATGATTTTTGGGACTAACCTATAAACCTAGAGCCCAGTGCCAGTTTCTATTTTTTCCTTGTTTTTGAGTATTGCAGAAAAGGAGAACCAAACGGAGTCCAATTGACCTGAAATTTGACGGAGATTATTTTTGGACCAGAAGAAGCCCACGGAGCATCGGAGATGGATCAGAAGAGTCCCGAGGCACCCACGAGGGTCGGGGGCGCGCCCTACCCCCCTGGGCGCATCCCCCTACCTCGTGCCCGCCTCAGAGACCCCCCTGACTTGATCTCGATGCCAATACCTCTTATATATACCCAAACTTCCAGAAAGAAACCTAGATCGGGAGTTCCGCCGCCACAAGCCTCTGTAGCCACCAAAAACCAATCTAGACCCATTCCGGCACCCTGCCGGAGGGGGAATCCCTCTCCGGTGGCCATCTTCATCATCCCGGCGCTCTCCATGACGAGGAGGGAGTAGTTCACCCTCGGGGCAGAGGGTATGTACCAGTAGCTATGTGTTTGATCTCTCTCTCTCTCTCATGTTCTTGATTTGGCACAATCTTGATGTATCGCAAGCTTTGCTATTATAGTTGGATCTTATGATGTTTCTCCCCCCCCCCCTCTACTCTCTTGTAATGGATTGAGTTTTCCCTTTGAAGTTATCTTATCGGATTGAGTCTTTAAGGATTTGAGAACACTTGATGTATGTCTTGCATGTGCTTATCTGTGGTGACAATGGGATATTCATGTGATCTACTTGATGTATGTTTTGGTGATCAACTTGCGGGTTCCGTAACATTGTAAACTTATGCATAGGGGTTGGCACACGTTTTCGTCTTGACTCTCCGGTAGAAACTTTGGGGCACTCTTTGAAGTTCTTTGTGTTGGTTGAATAGATGAATCTGAGATTGTGTGATGCATATCGTATAACCATACCCACGGATACTTGAGGTGACATTGGAGTATCTAGGTGACATTAGGGTTTTGGTTGATTTGTGTATTAAGGTGTTATTCTAGTACGAACTCTATGATAGATTATGACACCCCTGATTCAATCGTACACTAATCATGCACGCAAACATGTACGACCAAGATCAGGGACTCACGGGAAGATATCTCAACACAACTCTAAAAAACATAAATAAGTCATACAAGCATCATAATACAAGCCAGGGGCCTCGAGGGCTCGAATACAAGTGCTCGATCATAGATGAGTCAGCGGAAACAACAATATCTGAGTACAGACATAAGTTAAACAAGTTTGCCTTAAGAAGGCTAGCACAAACTGGGATACAGATCAAAATAGGCGCAGGCCTCCTGCTTGGGATCCTCCTAAACTACTCTTGGTCGTCGGCGGCGGCCTGCACGTAGTACTAGGCACCTCCGGTGTAGTAGGGGTCATCGTCGACGTTGGCGTCTGGCTCCTAAGCTCCAGCATCTGGTTGCGACAACCAGGAAGAAAGGAAAAGGGGGAAAGGGGGGAGAAAAGCAACTGTGAGTACTCATCCAAAGTACTCGCAAGCAAGGATCTACGCTACTTATGCATGGGTATCTGTGTAAAGGGGCAATATCGGTGGACTGAACTGCAGAATGCCAGAACAAGAGGGGATAGCTAATCCTGTCGAAGACTACGCTTCTGGCAGCCTCCATCTTGCAGCATGTAGAAGAGAGTAGAAGGTAAGTTCACCAAGTATCATCGCATAGCATAATCCTACCCGGCGATCCTCTCCTCGTCGCCCTGTTAGAGAGCGATCACCGGGTTGTATCTGGCACTTGGAAGGGTTTGTTTTATTAAGTATCCGGTTCTAGTTGTCATAAGGTCAAGGTACAACTCCAAGTCGTCCTGTTACCGAATATCACGGCTATTCGAATAGATAAACTTCCCTGCAGGGGTGCACCACATTACCCGACACTCTCCATCCCCTTTGGCTAGACACACTTTCCTGGGTCATGCCCGGCCTTGGAAGATCAACACGTCGCAGCCCTACCTAGGCACAACAGAGAGGTCAGCATGTCGGTCTAAATCCTATGGCGCAGGGGTCTGGGCCCATCGCCCATTGCACACCTGCACGTTGCGAGGGCGGCCGGAAATAGACCTAGCCCCCTTAATACAAGCGTAGGCTTATGGTCCAATCTGGCGCACGCCGCTCAGTCGCTGACGTCACGAAGGTTTCGGCTGATACTATGACGCCGGTTGCCCATATCTTGTCCCGCGTGGCGGTTAGTGCGTATAAGGTCAACGACCCAACTCAGATCAAATACCAAGATCTCGTTAAGCATGTTATTATGAAGTAACCGCGGACGCCAACCAGGGCCAGGCCCACCTCTCTCCTAGGTGGTCTCAACCTGCCCTGTCGCTCCACCACAAAGTAACAGTCGGGGGCCTTCGGGAACCCAGGCCCACCTCTACCGGGATGGAGCCACCTGTCCTTCCAGCCCCCCACCTCGGAATCACTTGCGGGTACTCTATGAGCCGACCCGACTTTAGTCACCACATGTATCATATAATATGTATGTAAGTATATACCCGTGATCACCTCCCGAGTGATCACGACCCGGTAGTAAAGCATGGCAGACGGACAAGAATGTAGGGCCATCAATGGAATACTAGCATCCTATACTAAGCATGTAGGATTGCAGGTAAAGGTAACAACAATAGTAGCAAGGACATGCTATGCATCAGGATAGGATTAACGGAAAGCAGTAACATGCTACACTACTCTAATGCAAGCAGTAGAGAGAAGAATAGGCGATATCTGGTGATCAAGGGGGGGTTTGCCTGGTTGCTCTGGCAAGTAGGAGGGGTCGTCAACACCGTAGTCGTACTGGGTAGCAGCGGCGTCGGTCTCGGTGTCTAGCGAGAGAAGAGGGGGAAGAAGCAATAAATATAATGCAAACATATGCATGACGATGCATGACATGACAATGAGCGTTGCTAGGTGTGCCCTAACGCGGTAGTAGGTGATACCGGCGAAGGGGGGAAACATCCGGGAAAGTATTCCCGGTGTTTCGCGTTTTCGGACAGATGAACCGGAGGTGAAATGTTGCATGTTTGCTATGCTAGGGATGTGTGGCAGCCGAATGGGCAGCGTATTCGGATTCGTCTCGTCGTTCTGAGCAACTTTCATGTAGAAAACATTTTCATCTGAGCTACGATTTATTTTCTATGTTTTTCTAAAGTTTTAATTATTTTTCTGAATTTATTTATCTAATTAATTCTAACATTATCCAGAATAGTGCCTGCTGATGTCATCATGATGCAATGTTGAGGTCATCAGCCAACAGTGCGGTTGACTGGGTCAAATCTGACCTGTGGGTCCAGTGGGACCCACGTGTCATTGACTGAACTAACTAAACAGGGTTGGTTTAATCTAATTAACCTAATTAGCGGGTGGGGCCTACTGGTCAGTGAGTGTTTAGCAGTTTTAATTAACCAACTAACTAACAGTTTATTTATTTATTTTAATTTGTTTATTCATACGAGACCCACATGTCATAGACACAGGGGGCGGCCATGTCAGCGTTGACCCAAGTTAACTGGTCAAAGGGGGGCCCTGGGCCCACCAGTCAGTGGCCCAGGCGGCGGGACCCGCGGCGCCATGTCAGACACCGGCCGGAGACGCGCCGGAGCTACTCCGGCAAGGCAAACGCGGCGGCGCGGCTTGGGAGGGGCGCGGATTTCACGCACAGGGCTGTGGCCGGGTGCGTTTGACGCGGCTCGGTGTCGCGCGTCGAACGGTGGTGGCCAGAGGTGTTGGAACGGACGGGGGCAAGTGCTTCGAGCTCGCCGGCGGCGAGGTGCTCCGGGCGAGCAACAAGAACGATGATACGCGGCGGGTTCGGGCAAACCGGAGAGCGGGGCAAGGCCTACGTGCGCGCGAGAGCACAACGGCACGAGCCCGGGACCAAAGGGTCACCGGACGGCTGCCGGCGACGAGCGCGGGCGGCGACGCATACGGGAGCTCGAGAAGATCGGAGCTACAGCGAGCTAGCGAACAAACGGAGAGGTTGGGGAGGATCTACGGGGCGCGGTGAGTGCAACCGGCACTGGCCCGTGACCATTTGGTCACCGGAGACTCGTCGGCGACGAGTTCCGCGGCGCTGCGTCCGGGCGCTTCGGCGGCAGCTAGTTAAGGCGCGCGAGAGAGCAAACGGGGAGGAAGCGGGGGCTCACCGAGCAGAACACACGGTGGCCCTTGGGGGTTTAGTAGAGCAGAGGCGAAGAGCTTGTCGGAGCAGAGGAGGAAGACGGCGGCGTCATGGGCGTTGCGGTGGCTCCGAACTCCAACGGGGTGCACCAGTCAAAGGAACAGACGACGGCGGCCCTTGGAGACACAGTGGGGCGGCGAGGTGGGCACGGTGGCCGTGGTTAGGCCGGAGCCATGGCGGTGGTGGCGCTCGGATGCGATGGGGAAGGAGAAGCGGCGAGGTGGATCTGAGGGGAGGGGAGGCGCAGGGGCCGAGAGGGAGAGCGGGGGTGAGTGGGAGATGGGATCGAGGAGGCGGGGGTGTGGTGGCCTTATCCCCTCCCGGCGTCGGTGCCGGCGAGGTGGTCGGGCGGGGACGCGCCCCTGTTCCGACCCTGGTCGGGGAAACAGGGAAGGGGAGAGAGCGATCGGGGGAACGGGGGAGTGGGCTGGGTCGGCCGGATGGGCCAGGTGGGCCGGCCTGGCTGTGAGCTGGGCCGCCTGGTCCAGTGGGGGGGTGGCTGCCTTTTTTGTATTTGTTTGTTTCTGGTTTATTCTTTTTCTTTATTTCATTTTCCTTTTCTATTTTAATTCAATTTAAAATATTTATGCATTCTGTAAAAGTGTGTTTCCTTCACCTCAAATACCTAGGCATTATTTGGCACACTCCGAACATTTTAGTTTTGATGTTTGAAAACTTTTATCGTTTGCCATATTTTGAATTTGATTTTTGAACCGGTTTTGAACTAACGCGAGATTAGCAACAGTAACGGAGGTGACGTGGCATCATTAGCAGAGTTTCACCGTAGCTTAATTATCCGGGCGTTACAGATCGAACGGAAAGAATAGCTTCGTGTTATTTTACTACGGACTCTTGAATAGATTGATCAGAAAGAATAACTTTGAGGTGGTTTCGTACCCTACCATATTCTCTTCGTTTGTTCTCCGCTATTAGTGGCTTTTGAGTGACTCTTTGTTGCATGTTGAGGGATAGTTATGATCCAATTATGTTATTATTGTTGAGAGAACTTGCACTAGTGAAAGTATGAACCCTAGGCCTTGTTTCCTAGCATTGCGATACCGTTTACGCTCACCTTTACCACTTGTTACCTTGCTGTTTTTATATTTTCAGATTACAAAAACCTATATCTACCATCCATATTGCACTTTTATCACCATCTCTTCGCCGAACTAGTGCACCTATACAATTTACCATTGTATTGGGTGTGTTGGGGACACAAGAGACTCTTTGTTATTTGGTTGCAGGGTTGTCTGAGAGAGACCATCTTCAACCTACGCCTCCCACGGATTGATAAACCTTAGGTCATCCACTTGAGGGAAATTTGCTACTGTCCTACAAACCTCTGCAGTTGGAGGCCCAACAATGTCTACAAGAAGAAGGTTGTGTAGTAGACATCAAGCTCTTTTATCGCGTCGTTGCCGGGGAGGTGAGTGCTTGAAGGTATATCTTTAGATCTTGCAATCGAATCTTTTAGTTTCTTGTTTATCACTAGTTTAGTCTATAAAACAAAATTACAAAAAAAATGGAATTGAGGGTGCCTCATACGCTTCATCTTTTTAATGTCTTCCGTGAAAATAAGGATTCCGATAATTGTGATCAATTGCTAGAGGAAGAATGCATTAAAATGTTTCGCACTAAATATGTGAATGATGAGCATGATTGCAATATTGTTAGTATGAATTCTTTGAATACCCATGATGCTAATGATATGCAAAGCCACGTAAAACTTGCAACAACAAAGTAGAGGACGTCTAACTTGTTTTTGCAGGGCATGTTGTGATGTGATATGGTCAAGACGTGATGATATAAATTGTTGTATGAGATGATCATGTTTTGTAAGAGAGTTATCGGCAACTGGCAGGAGCCATATGGTTGTCGCTTTATTGTATGCAATGCAATCGCCATGTAATTGCTTTACTTTATCACTAAGCGGTAGCGATAGTCGTGATAGCAATAGCTGGCGAGACGACAACGATGCTTCGATGGAGATCAAGGTGTCAAGCCGGTGACGATGGTGATCATGACGGTGCTTTGGAGATGGAGATCAAACGCACAAGATGATGATGGCCATATCATATCACTTATATTGATTGCATGTGATGTTTATCCTTTATGCATCTTATTTTGCTTAGTTCGGCGGTAGCATTATAAGATGATCTCTCACTAAATTTCAAGGTATAACTGTTCTCCCTGAGTATGCACCGTTGCGAAAGTTTGTCGTGCCGAGACACAACGTGATGATCGGGTGTGATAAGCTCTAGGTTCACATACAACTGGTGCAAGCCAGTTTTGCACACGCAGAATACTCGGGTTAAACTTGACGAGCCTAGCATATGCATATATGGCCTCGGAACACTGAGACCGAAAGGTCGAGCGTGAATCATATAGTAGATATGATCAACATAGTGATGTTCACCATTGAAAACTACTCCATCTCATGTGATGATCGGACATGGTTTTGGATCGCGTGATCACTTAGATGATTAGAGGGATGTCTATCTAAGTGGGAGTTCTTAAGTAATATGATTAATTGAACTTTAACTTATCATGAACTTAGTACCTGATAGTATTTTGCATGTCTATGTTGTTGTAGATCAATGGCCGGTGCTACTGTTCCTTTGAATTTTAATGTGTTCCTAGAGAGAGCTAAGTTGAAAGATGATGGTAGCGACTACACGGACGGGGTTCGTAACTTGAGGATTATCCTCATTGCTGCACAGAAGAATTGCGTCCTGGAAGCACCGCTAGGTGCAAGACCCGCTGCAGGAGCAACACCGGACGTTGTGAACGCCTGGCAGAGCAAAGCTGATGACTACTCGATAGTTTAGTGTGCCATGCTTTACGGCTTAGAACCGGGACTTCAACGACGTTTTGAACGTCATGGAGCATATGAGATGTTCCAGGAGTTAGAGTTAATATTTCAAGCAAATGCCCGGATTGAGAGATATGAAGTCTCCAATAAGTTCTACAGCTGTAAAATGGAGGAGCATAGTTCTGTCAGTAAACATATACTCAAAATGTCTGGGTATCATAATCACTTGACTCAACTGGGAGTTAATCTTCCGTTTGATAGTGTCATTGACAGAGTTCTTCAATCACTGCCACCAAGCTACAAAAGCTTCGTGATGAACTATAATATGCAAGGGATGGATAAGACAATTCCCGAGCTCTTCGCAATGCTAAAGGCTGCGGAGGTAGAAATCAAGAAGGAGCATCAAGTGTTGATGGTCAACAAGACCACCAGTTTCAAGAAAAAGGGTAAAGGGAAGAAAGGGAACTTCAAGAAGAACAGCAAGCAAGTTGCTGCTCAAGTGAAGAAGCCCAAGTCTGGACCTAAGCCTGAGACTGAGTGCTTCTACTGGAAAGGGACTGGTCACTGGAAGCGGAACTGCCCCAAGTATTTGGCGGATAAGAAGGACGGCAAAGTGAACAAAGGTATATGTGATATACATGTTATTGATGTGTACCTTACTAATGCTAGCAGTAGTGCCTGGGTATTTGATACTGGTTATGTTGCTAATATTTGCAACTCGAAACAACGACTACGGATTAAGCGAAGATTGGCTAAGGACGAGGTGACGATGCGCGTGGGAAATGGTTCCAAAGTCGATGTGATCGCCGTCGGCACGCTACCTATACATCTACCTTCGGGGTGTTGGGGATCGTTGCAGAATTTTAAAATTTTCTACGCATCACCAAGATCCATCTATGGAGTTTACTAGAAACGAGAAGGAAGGAGTGCATCTACATACCCTTGTAGATCGCGAGCGGAAGCGTTCAAGTGAATGGGGTTGATGGGGTCGTACTCGTCGTGATCCAAATCACCGATGACCGAGCGCCGAACGGACGGCACCTCTGCGTTCAACACACGTACGGAGCAGCGACGTCTCCTCCTTCTTGATCCAGCAAGGGGGAAGGAGAGGTTGATGGAGATCCAGCAGCACGACGGCGTGGTGGTGGAAGTAGCGGGGATCCCGGCAGGGCTTCGCCAAGCGCAATCGGGAGGGAGAGGTGTCACGGGAGGGAGAGAGAGGCGCCAGGGGCTAGGGTACTGCTGCCCCCCTCCCCCCCCCACTATATATAGGGGTCCTGGGGGGCGCCGGCCCCCTGGAGATCCCATCTGAGGGGGGCGGCGGCCAAGGGGGTGGCTTGCCCCCCAAGCCAAGTGGGGCGCCCCCCACCCCTAGGGTTTCCAACCCTAGGCGCAGGGGAGGCCCAAGGGGGGCGCCCCAGCCCACTAGGGGCTGGTTCCCCTCCCACTTCAGCCCATGGGGCCCTCCGGGACAGGTGGCCCCACCCGGTGGACCCCGGACCTTCCGGTGGTCCCGGTACAATACCGATAACCCCCGAAACTTTCCCGGTGGCCGAAACTGGACTTCCTATATATAATTCTTCACCTCCGGACCATTCCGGAACTCCTCGTGACGTCCGGGATCTCATCCGGGACTCCGAACAACTTTCGGGTTTCCGCATACTAATATCTCTACAACCCTAGCGTCACCGAACCTTAAGTGTGTAGACCCTACGGGTTCGGGAGACATGCAGACATGACCGAGACGCCTCTCCGGTCAATAACCAACAGCGGGATCTGGATACCCATGTTGGCTCCCACATGTTCCACGATGATCTCATCGGATGAACCACGATGTCGAGGATTCAATCAATCCCGTATACAATTCCCTTTGTCAATCGGTACGTTACTTGCCCGAGATTCGATCGTCGGTATCCCAATACCTTGTTCAATCTCGTTACCGGCAAGTCACTTTACTCGTACCGTAATGCATGATCCCGTGGCTAACTCCTTAGTCACATTGAGCTCATTATGATGATGCATTACCGAGTGGGCCCAGAGATACCTCTCCGTCATACGGAGTGACAAATCCCAGTCTCGATCCGTGCCAACCCAACAGACACTTTCGGAGATACCCGTAGTGCACCTTTATAGTCACCCAGTTACGTTGTGACGTTTGGTACACCCAAAGCACTCCTACGGTATCCGGGAGTTGCACGATCTCATGGTCTAAGGAAATGATACTTGACATTGGAAAAGCTCTAGCAAACGAACTACACGATCTTTGTGCTATGCTTAGGATTGGGTCTTGTCCATCACATCATTCTCCTAATGATGTGATCCCGTTATCAATGACATCCAATGTCCATAGTCAGGAAACCATGACTATCTGTTGATCAACGAGCTAGTCAACTAGAGGCTTACTAGGGACATGTTGTGGTCTATGTATTCACACATGTATTACGATTTCCGGATAACACAATTATAGCATGAACAATAGACAATTATCATGAACAAGGAAATATAATAATAACCATTTTATTATTGCCTCTAGGGCATATTTCCAACAGTCTCCCACTTGCACTAGAGTCAATAATCTAGTTACATTGTGATGAATCGAACACCCATAGAGTTCTGGTGTTGATCATGTTTTGCTCTAGGGAGAGGTTTAGTCAACGGATCTGCTACATTCAGGTCCGTATGTACTTTACAAATATCTATGTCTCCATTTTGAACACTTTCACGAATGGAGTTGAAGCGACGCTTGATATGCCTGGTCTTCCTGTGAAACCTGGGCTCCTTGGCAAGGGCAATAGCTCCAGTGTTGTCACAGAAGAGAGTCATCGGGCCCGACGCATTGGGAATCACCCCTAGGTCGGTAATGAACTCCTTCATCCAGATTGCTTCTGTGCTGCCTCTGAGGCCGCCATGTACTCCGCTTCACATGTAGATCCCGCCACGACGCTTTGCTTGCAACTGCACCAGCTTACTGCCCCTCCATTCAAAATATACACGTATCCGGTTTGTGACTTCGAGTCATCCAGATCTGTGTCGAAGCTAGCGTCGACGTAACCCTTTACGACGAGCTCTTCGTCACCTCCATAAACGAGAAACATATCCTTAGTCCTTTTCAGGTACTTCAGGATATTCTTGACCGCTGTCCAGTGTTCCATGCCGGGATTACTTTGGTACCTTCCTACCAAACTTACGGCAAGGTTTACATCAGGTCTGGTACACAGCATGGCATACATAATAGACCCTATGGCCGAGGCATAGGGGATGACACTCATCTTTTCTCTATCTTCTGCCGTGGTCGGGCATTGAGCCGTGCTCAATTGCACACCTTGCAATACAGGCAAGAACCCCTTCTTGGACTGATCCATATTGAACTTCTTCAATATCTTGTCAAGGTACGTACTCTGTGAAAGACCAATGAGGCGTCTTGATCTATCTCTATAGATCTTGATGCCTAATATATAAGCAGCTTCTCCAAGGTCCTTCATTGAAAAACACTTATTCAAGTAGGCCTTTATACTTTCCAAGAATTCTATATCATTTCCCATCAATAGTATGTCATCCACATATAATATGAGAAATGCTACAGAGCTCCCACTCACTTTCTTGTAAACACAGGCTTCTCCATAAGTCTGTGTAAACCCAAACGCTTTGATCATCTCATCAAATCGAATGTTCCAACTCCGAGATGCTTGCACCAGCCCATAGATGGAGCGCTGGAGCTTGCATACCTTGTTAGCATTCTTAGGATCGACAAAACCTTCCGGCTGCATCATATACAATTCTTCCTTAAGAAAGCCGTTAAGGAATGCCGTTTTGACGTCCATTTGCCATATCTCATAATCATAGAATGCGGCAATTGCTAACATGATTCGGACGGACTTCAGCTTCGCTACGGGTGAGAAAGTCTCATCGTAGTCAACCCCTTGAACTTGTCGATAACCCTTAGCGACAAGTCGAGCCTTATAGATGGTCACATTACCATCCGCGTCTGTCTTCTTCTTAAAGATCCATTTATTTTCTATGGCTCGCCGATCATCGGGCAAGTCAGTCAAAGTCCATACTTCGTTTTCATACATGGATCCTATCTCGGATTGCATGGCTTCAAGCCATTTGTTGGAATCCGGGCCCGCCATCGCTTCTTCATAGTTCGAAGGTTCACCGTTGTCTAACAACATGATTTCCAGGACAGGGTTGCCGTACCACTCTGGTGCGGAACGTGTCCTTGTGGACCTACGAAGTTCAGCAGTAACTTGATCCGAAGCTTCATGATCATCATCATTAACTTCCTCCCCAGTCGGTGTAGGCACCACAGGAACATCTTCCCGCGCTGCGCTACTTTCCGGTTCGGAAGGGGTGACTATCACCTCATCAAGTTCCACTTTCCTCCCACTCACTTCTTTCGAGAGAAACTCTTTCTCCAGAAAGGACCCGTTCTTGGCAACAAAGATCTTGCCTTCGGATCTGAGGTAGAAGGTATACCCAATGGTTTCCTTAGGGTATCCTATGAAGACGCATTTCTCCGACTTGGGTTCGAGCTTTTCAGGTTGAAGTTTCTTGACATAAGCATCGCATCCCCAAACTTTTAGAAACGACAGCTTAGGTTTCTTCCCAAACCATAATTCATACGGTGTCGTCTCAACGGATTTCGACGGAGCCCTATTTAAAGTGAATGCGGCAGTCTCTAAAGCATAGCCCCAAAATGAGAGCGGTAGATCGGTAAGAGACATCATAGATCGCACCATATCCAATAGAGTGCGATTACGACGTTCGGACACACCATTTCGCTGAGGTGTTCCAGGCGGCGTGAGTTGTGAAACTATTCCACATTTCCTTAAGTGTGTGCCAAATTCGTGACTTAAATATTCCCCTCCACGATCTGATCGTAGGAACTTTATTTTCCTGTCACGTTGATTCTCAACCTCACTCTGAAATTCCTTGAACTTTTCAAAGGTCTCAGACTTGTGTTTCATTAGGTAGACATACCCATATCTACTTAAGTCATCAGTGAGAGTGAGAACATAACGATAGCCACCGCGAGCCTCAACACTCATTGGACCGCACACATCAGTATGTATGATTTCCAATAAGTTGGTTGCTCGCTCCATTGTTCCGGAGAACGGAGTCTTGGTCATCTTACCCATGAGGCATGGTTCGCACGTGTCAAATGATTCGTAATCAAGAGACTCCAAAAGTCCATCTGCATGGAGCTTCTTCATGCGCTTGACACCAATGTGACCAAGGCGGCAGTGCCACAAGTATGTGGGACTATCGTTATCAACTTTACATCTTTTGGTATTCACACTATGAATATGTGTAACATCACGTTCGAGATTCATTAAGAATAAACCATTGACCAGCGGGGCATGACCATAAAACATATCTCTCATATAAATAGAACAACCATTATTCTCGGATTTAAATGAGTAGCCATCTCGCATTAAACGAGATCCAGATACAATGTTCATGCTCAAAGCTGGCACTAAATAACAATTATTGAGGTTTAAAACTAATCCCGTAGGTAAATGCAGAGGTAGCGTGCCGACGGCGATCACATCGACCTTGGAACCATTCCCGACGCGCATCGTCACCTCGTCCTTCGCCAGTCTCCGCTTATTCCGCAGCTCCTGTTTTGAGTTACAAATATGAGCAACCGCACCGGTATCAAATACCCAGGAGCTACTACGAGTACTGGTAAGGTACACATCAATTACATGTATATCACATATACCTTTGGTGTTGCCGGCCTTCTTGTCCGCTAAGTATTTGGGGCAGTTCCGCTTCCAGTGACCACTTCCCTTGCAATAAAAGCACTCAGTCTCAGGCTTGGGTCCATTCTTTGGCTTCTTCCCGGCAACTGGCTTACCGGGCGCGGCAACTCCCTTGCCGTCCTTCTTGAAGTTCTTCTTACCCTTGCCTTTCTTGAACTTAGTGGTTTTATTCACCATCAACACTTGATGTTCCTTTTTGATCTCCACCTCCGCTGATTTCAGCATTGAATATACCTCAGGAATGGTCTTTTCCATCCCCTGCATATTGAAGTTCATCACAAAGCTCTTGTAGCTTGGTGGAAGCGACTGAAGGATTCTGTCAATGACCGCGTCATCCGGGAGATTAACTCCCAGCTGAGACAAGCGGTTGTGTAACCCAGACATTTTGAGTATGTGCTCACTGACAGAACTATTTTCCTCCATTTTACAACTGAAGAACTTGTCGGAGACTTCATATCTCTCGACCCGGGCATGAGCTTGGAAAACCATTTTCAGCTCTTCGAACATCTCATATGCTCCGTGTTTCTCAAAACGCTTTTGGAGCCCCGGTTCTAAGCTGTAAAGCATGCCGCACTGAACGAGGGAGTAATCATCAGCACGTGATTGCCAAGCGTTCATAACGTCTTGGTTCTCTGGGATGGGTGCTTCACCTAGCGGTGCTTCTAGGACATAATCTTTCTTGGCAGCTATGAGGATGATCCTCAGGTTCCGGACCCAGTCCGTATAGTTGCTGCCATCATCTTTCAGCTTGGTTTTCTCTAGGAACGCGTTGAAGTTGAGGGCAACGTGGGCCATTTGATCTACAAGACATATTGTAAAGATTTTAGACTAAGTTCATGATAATTAAGTTCATCTAATCAAATTATTCAATGAACTCCCACTCAGATAGACATCCCTCTAGTCATCTAAGTGAAACATGATCCGAGTTAACTAGGCCGTGTCCGATCATCACGTGAGACGGACTAGTCAAGATCGGTGAACATCTCCATGTTGATCGTATCTTCTATACGACTCATGCTCGACCTTTCGGTCTTCCGTGTTCCGAGGCCATGTCTGTACATGCTAGGCTCGTCAAGTCAACCTAAGTGTATTGCGTGTGTTCCGAGGCCATGTCTGTACATGCTAGGCTCGTCAACACCCGTTGTATGCGAACGTTAGAATCTATCACACCCGATCATCACGTGGTGCTTCGAAACAACGAACCTTCGCAACGGTGCACAGTTAGGGGGAACACTTTCTTGAAATTATTATAAGGGATCATCTTACTTACTACCGTCGTTCTAAGCAAATAAGATGTAAAACATGATAAACATCACATGCAATCAAATAGTGACATGATATGGCCAATATCATTTTGCTCCTTTGATCTCCATCTTCGGGGCGCCATGATCATCTTCGTCACCGGCATGACACCATGATCTCCATCATCGTGTCTTCATGAAGTTGTCACGCCAACGATTACTTCTACTTCTATGGCTAACGTGTTTAGCAATAAAGTAAAGTAATTTACATGGCGTTATTCAATGACACGCAGGTCATACAAAAAATAAAGACAACTCCTATGGCTCCTGCCGGTTGTCATACTCATCGACATGCAAGTCGTGATTCCTATTACAAGAACATGATCAATCTCATACATCACATATATCTCATTCATCACATCCTTTTGGCCATATCACATCACAAGGCACATGCTGCAAAAACAAGTTAGACGTCCTCTAATTGTTGTTGCAAGTTTTTACGTGGCTTCTATAGGTTTCTAGCAAGAACGTTTCTTACCTACGTAAAACCACAACGTGATATGCCAATTTCTATTTACCCTTCATAAGGACCCTTTTCATCGAATCCGTTCCGACTAAAGTGGGAGAGACAGACACCCGCTAGCCACCTTATGCAACTAGTGCATGTCAGTCGGTGGAACCTGTCTCACGTAAGCGTACGTGTAAGGTCGGTCCGGGCCGCTTCATCCCACAATACCGCCGAAACAAGATAAGACTAGTAGTGGCAAGAAAAATTGACAACATCTACGCCCACAACTGCTTTGTGTTCTACTCGTGCATAGTAACTACGCATAGGCCTGGCTCATGATGCCACTGTTGGGGATCGTTGCAGAATTTTAAAATTTTCTACGCATCACCAAGATCCATCTATGGAGTTTACTAGCAACGAGAAGGAAGGAGTGCATCTACATACCCTTGTAGATCGCGAGCGGAAGCGTTCAAGTGAACGGGGTTGATGGAGTCGTACTCGTCGTGATCCAAATCACCGATGACCGAGCGCCGAACGGACGGCACCTCCGCGTTCAACACACGTACGGAGCAGCGACGTCTCCTCCTTCTTGATCCAGCAAGGGGGAAGGAGAGGTTGATGGAGATCCAGCAGCACGACGGCGTGGTGGTGGAAGTAGCGGGGATCCCGGCAGGGCTTCGCCAAGCGCAAGCGGGAGGGAGAGGTGTCACGGGAGGGAGAGGGAGGCGCCAGGGGCTAGGGTACTGCTGCCCTCCCTCCCCCCCACTATATATAGGGGTCCTGGGGGGGCGCCGGCCCCCTGGAGATCCCACCTGAGGGGGGGGGGCGGCGGCCAAGGGGGTGGCTTGCCCCCCAAGCCAAGTGGGGCGCCCCCCACCCCTAGGGTTTCCAACCCTAGGCGCAGGGGGAGGCCCAAGGGGGGCGCCCCAGCCCACTAGGGGCTGGTTCCCTCCCACTTCAGCCCATGGGGCCCTCCGGGATAGGTGGCCCCACCCGGTGGACCCCCGGGACCCTTCCGGTGGTCCCGGTACAATACCGATAACCCCCGAAACTTTCCCGGTGGCCGAAACTGGACTTCCTATATATAATTCTTCACCTCCGGACCATTCCGGAACTCCTCGTGACGTCCGGGATCTCATCCGGGACTCCGAACAACTTTTGGGTTTCCGCATACTAATATCTCTACAACCCTAGCGTCACCGAACCTTAAGTGTGTAGACCCTACGGGTTCGGGAGACATGCAGACATGACCGAGACGCCTCTCCGGTCAATAACCAACAGCGGGATCTGGATACCCATGTTGGATCCTACATGTTCCACGATGATCTCATCGGATGAACCACGATGTCGAGGATTCAATCAATCCCGTATACAATTCCCTTTGTCAATCGGTACATTACTTGCCCGAGATTCGATCGTCGGTTTCCCAATACCTTGTTCAATCTCGTTACCGGCAAGTCACTTTACTCGTACCGTAATGCATGATCCCGTGGCTAACTCCTTAGTCACATTGAGCTCATCATGATGATGCATTACCGAGTGGGCCCAGAGATACCTCTCCGTCATACAGAGTGACAAATCCCAGTCTCGATTCGTGCCAACCCAACAGACACTTTCGGAGATACCCGTAGTGCACCTTTATAGTCACCCAGTTACGTTGTGACGTTTGGTACACCCAAAGCACTCCTACGGTATCCGGGAGTTGCACGATCTCATGGTCTAAGGAAAAGATACTTGACATTGGAAAAGCTCTAGCAAACGAACTACACGATCTTTGAGCTATGCTTAGGATTGGGTCTTGTCCATCACATCATTCTCCTAATGATGTGATCCCGTTATCAATGACATCCAATGTCCATAGTCAGGAAACCATGACTATCTGTTGATCAACGAGCTAGTCAACTAGAGGCTTACTAGGGACACGTTGTGGTCTATGTATTCACACATGTATTACGATTTCCGGATAACACAATTATAGCATGAACAATAGACAATTATCATGAACAAAGAAATATAATAATGACCATTTTATTATTGCCTCTAGGGCATATTTCCAACACGGGGTTAGTTTTAGACCTGAATAATTTTTCTTTGGTGCCAGCGTTAAGCATGAACATTATATCTGGATCTTGTTTGATGCGAGACGGTTATTCATTTAAATCTAAGAATAATGGTTGTTCTATTTATATGAGTAATATCTTTTATGGTCATGCACCCTTGAATACTGGTCTATTTTTGTTGAATCTCGATAGTAGTGATACACATATTCATAATATTAAAGCCAAAAGATGCAGAGTTGATAATGATAGTGCAATTTATTTGTGGCACTGCCGTTTGGGTCATATTGGTGTAAAGCGGATGAAGAAACTCCATACTGATGGACTTTTGGAATCACTTGATTATGAATCACTTGGTACTTGAGAACCATGCCTCATGGGCATGATGACTAAAACTCCGTTCTCCGGAACAATGGAGCGAGCAACAGATTTATTGGAAATAATACATACTGATGTATGCGGTCCAATGAATGTTGAGGCTCGCGGCGAGTATCGTTATTTTCTGACCTTCACAGATGATTTGAGCAGATATGGGTATATCTACTTGATGAAACATAAGTCTGAAACATTTGAAAAGTTCAAAGAATTTCAGAGTGAAGTGGAAAATCATCGTAACAAGAAAATAAAGTTTCTGCGATCTGATCATTCAGGAGAATATTAGAGTTACGAGTTTGGTCTTCATTTGAAACAATGCGGAATAGTTTCGCAACTCACGCCACCCGGAACACCATAGCGTAATGGTGTGTCCGAACATCGTAACTGCACTTTATTAGATATGGTGCGATCTATGATGTCTCTTACTGATTTACCGCTATCGTTTTGGGGTTATGCTTTAGAGACAGGTGCATTCACGTTAAATAGGGCACATCTAAATCCGTTGAGACGACACCTTATGAACTGTGGTTTGGCAAGAAACCCAAGTTGTTGTTTCTTAAAGTTTGGGGCTGTGATGCTTATGTGAAAAAGCTTCAACCTGATAAGCTCGAACCCAAATCGGAGAAATGTGTCTTCATAGGATACCCAAAAGAGACTGTTGGGTACACCTTCTATCACAGATCCGAAAGCAAGATATTCATTGCTAAGAATGTATCCTTTCTAGAGAAGGAGTTTCTCTCGAAAGAAGTGAGTGGGAGGAAAGTAGAACTTGATGAGGTAACTGTAGCTGCTCCCTTATTGCAAAGTAGTTCATCACAGAAATCAGTTCCTGTGATTCCTACACCAATTAGTGAGGAAGCTAATGATGATGATCATGTAACTTCAGATCAAGTTACTACCGAACCTCGTAGGTCAACCAGAGTAAGATCCGCACCAGAGTGGTACGGTAATCCTGTTCTGGAGGTCATGTTACTTGACCATGGCGAACCTACAAACTATGAGGAAGCGATGATGAGCCCAGATTCCGCGAAATGGCTTGAGGCCATGAAATCTGAGATGGGATCCATGTATGAGAACAAAGTGTGGACTTTGGTTGATTTGCCCGATGATCGACAAGCCATAGAGAAAAAATGGATCTTCAGGAAGAAGACTGACGCTGACGGTAATGTTACTGTCTACAAAGCTCGACTTGTTGCGCAAGGTTTTCGACAAGTTCAAGGAGTTGACTACGATGAGACCTTCTCACCTGTAGCGATGCTTAAGTCCGTTCGAATCATGTTAGCAATTGCCGCATTTTATGATTATGAAATTTGGCAAATGGATGTAAAAAATCCATTCCTGAATGGATTTCTAGAAGAAGAGTTGTATATGATGCAACCCAAAGGTTTTATCGATCCAAAGGATGCTAACAAAGTGTGCAAGCTAAAGCGATCCATTTATGGACTGGTGCAAGCATCTCGGAGTTGGAATAAACATTTTGACAGTGTGATCAAAGCATATGGTTTTATACAGACTTTTGGAGAAGCCTGTATTTACAAGAAAGTGAGTGGGAGCTCTGTAGCATTTCTAATATTATATGTGGATGACATATTGTTGATTGGAAATGATATAGAATTTCTGGATAGCATAAAAGGATACTTCAACAAGAGTTTTTCAATGAAAGATCTCGGTGAAGCTGCTTATATATTGGGCATCAAGATCTATAGAGATAGATCAAGACGCTTAATTGGACTTTCACAAAGCACATACCTTGATAAAGTTTTGAAGAAGTTCAAAATGGATCAAGCAAAGAAAGGGTTCTTGCCTGTGTTACAAGGTGTGAAGTTGAGTCAGACTCAATGCCCGACCACTGCAGAAGATAGAGAGAAAATGAAAGTCATTCCGTATGCTTCAGCCATAGGTTCTATCATGTATGCAATGCTATGTACCAGACCTGATGTGTGCCTTGCTATTAGTTTAGCGGGGAGGTACCAAAGTAATCCAGGAGTGGATCATTGGACAGCGGTCAAGAACATCCTGAAATACCTAAAAGGGACTAAGGATATATTTCCCGTTTATGGAGGTGACAAAGAGCTCGTCGTAAATGGTTACGTCGATGCAAGCTTTGACACTGATCCGGATGACTCTAAGTCACAAACCGGATACATATTTATATTGAACGGTGGAGCTCCAATTGGTGTAGTTCCAAGCAAAGCGTCGTTGCGGGATCTACGTCTGAAGCGGAATACATGGCTGCTTCGGAAGCAGCAAATGAAGGAGTCTGGATGAAGGAGTTCATATCTGATCTAGGTGTCATACCTAATGCATCGGGTCCATTGAAAATCTGTTGTGACAATACTGGTGCAATTGCCTTGGCAAAGGAATCCAGATTTCACAAGAGAACCAAGCACATCAAGAGACGCTTCAATTCCATCTGCGATCAAGTCAAGGAGGGAGACATAGAGATTTGCAAGATACATACGGATCTGAATGTTGCAGACCCGTTGACTAAGCCTCTCTCACGAGCAAAACATGATCAGCGCCAAGACTCCATGGGTGTTAGAATCATTACTATGTAATCTAGATTATTGACTCTAGTGCAAGTGGCAGACAGAAGGAAATATGCCCTAGAGGTAATAATAAAGTTGTTATTTATATTTCCTTATATCATGATGAATGTTTATTATTCATGCTAGAATTGTATTAATTGGAAACTTAGTACATATGTGAATACATAGACAAAGAGAGTGTCACTAGTATGCCTCTACTTGACTAGCTCGTTAATCAAAGATCGTTAAGTATCCAAACCATAGACATGAGTTGTCATTTGATGAACGGGATCACATCATTAGAGAATGATGTGATTGACAAGACCCATCCATTAGCTTAGCATGATGATCGTTTAGTTTGTTGCTATTGCTTTCTTCATGACTTATACATGTTCCTATGACTATGAGATTATGCAACTCCCGAATACCGGAGGAACACTTAGTGTGCTATCAAACGTCACAACGTAACTGGGTGATTATAAAGATGCTCTACAGGTGTCTCCGATGGTGTTTGTTGAGTTGGCATAGATCGAGATTAGGATTTGTCACTCCGATTGTCGGAGAGGTATCTCTGGGCCCTCTCTGTAATGCACATCACTATAAGCCTTGCAAGCAATGTGACTAATGAGTTAGTTACAGGATGATGCATTACGGAACGAGTAAAGGGACTTGCTGGTAACGAGATTGAACTAGGTATTGAGATACCGACGATCGAATCTTGGGGAAGTAACATACCGTTGTTATACGGTTTGACCGATAAAGATCTTCATAGAATATGTGGGAGCCAATATGAGCATCCAGGTTCCGCTATTGGTTATTGACCGGAGATGAGTTTCGGTCATGTCTACATAGTTCTCGAACCCCTAGCGTCCGCACGCTTAATGTTCGATGACGATCGGTATTATGAGTTTATGTGTTTTGATGTATCGAAGGTAGTTTGGAGTCCCGGATGTGATCACGGACATGACGAGGAGTTTCGAAATGGTCGAGACATAAAGATTGATATATTGGAAGGCTATGTTTGGACACCAGAATGGTTCCGGATGAGTTCGGGCATTTTCCGGAGTACTGGGAGGTTACCGGAACCCCCTGGGGAGTCAATGGGCCTTATTAGGCCTTAGTGGAAGAGAGGAGGAGGAGGCCAGGTGGAGGGCGCCCCCCCCCCCCAAGCCCAATACGAATTGGGGTGGGGGTCGGCCCCCCTTTCCTTCTCCCCCTCTCCCTCTTCCTTCTTCTCCTACTCCAACTAGGGAAGGGGGGAAACCTACTCCTACTGGGAGTAGGACTCCCCCCTTGGGCGTGCCCTATGAGGGCCGGCCCTCTCCTACTCCCCTCCTTTATATACGGGGGAGGGGGCACCCCATATACACACAAGTTGATCTTAGCCGTGTGCGGTGCCCCCCTCCACAGATTTCCACCTCGGTCATATCGTTGTAGTGCTTAGGCGAAGCCCCGCATCGGTAACTTCATCATGCCGTCGTGCTGACGAAACTCTCCCTCGGCCTCAGCTAGATCAAGAGTTCGAGGGACGTCACCGAGATGAACGTGTGCAGATCGCGGAGGTGTCGTGCGTTCGGTACTTGATCGGTTGGATCGCTAAGACGTTCGACTACATCAACCGCGTTACTTAACGCTTCCGCTTCGGTCTATGAGGGTACGTGGACACACTCTCCCGCTCGTTGCTATGCATCACATAGATAGATCTTGCGTGATCGTAGGTAAATTTTTTGAAATACTACGTTCCCCAACAAATCTGACACCCCAAGCACACCCAAAACCCTTTCCGGACCCTGTGACTCCATCCTCCCCATTTTCTCTCCTTCCTTATTTCTCTCTTGTCGTCACTGCCGCTTCACCACCCCGGCCACCACGCCACACCCCTGCCGGAAATCTGCGCCTCCGCCACCTCCAGCGATCCACCAGGGCTTCCCGCCGCTTCTCCTCTATCTCCGTTCAACCCCCTGTCCTCCGACCGCCCCGCCAGGTACCATCCTCTACCATGCCCGGCAACTGTTCGATGAATCGCCGGAGCCGAAAATAGTTGTCCCTTCTTGTTTGTATCAATGGATTCCGATTTGGAGTACATATACGAGCAGTATGTTGGGTCCTCCGACGGCTCGTCGGACAAGGAGGACTACTCCGATGAGACGGCGATGATGTTGGCGGTCCTTGAAGAAGCGGAGCGTGAGGAGGAGCATATTCTCAATTTCAAGGGCTCGATCAAGGGTCATCGAGTGCTTAACCGCAATAGGGCGCGCGGGCATCTGACACTGATGGCCGACTACTTTGTCCCCGATGCACTATTTGCTGACCATTTTCGCCGGCGTTGTTTTTGGATGCGCAAGACTGTCTTCGATCGTTTGTACCATGGCGTCCGGTCATACGATGACTACTTCATCCTGAAGAAGGATGTCGTGGGAACGATTGGCTTCTCTGGTTACCAGAAGTGCACGGCCGCACTCAGGATGCTTGCTTATGGCATGGCGGCTGATTTGTGGGACGAGTACCTACGGGTGTCTGAGAGCACATGCGGAGATGCCATGGTCAGGTTTACAACTGCAGTGGTCGAGGTGTTTGGACCTCAGTACCTGAGAGAACCAACCATGGCAGACACCGAGAGGCTCCTGGCAATCTCATAAGCAAGAGGGTGGCCAGGTTTGCTTGGATCTATTGAGTGCATGCATCGGAAATGGAAGAATTGTCCGAAGGCTTTACAAGGGAAATATCAGGGTCATGTTAAGAAGCACACCGTCATTCTTGAAGTTGTTGCATAACAGGATCATTGGATTTGGCACGCTTTCCTTGGCATGCCCGAGTCTCACAATGACATCAATGTGTTGCAACGATCGTCGTTGTTTGCGAGACTGACTAAAGGAAAAGCTCCTCCTTGCCACTATACTCTCAATGGACATGAGTACAACATGGGCTACTATCTAGTTGACGGTATCTATCCTCCATGCGCTACCTTTGTCAGCACCATCTCAAACCCAGTTGGCCAAAAAAAAGGCTCACTTTGCCCAAAGACAAGAAGCAGCTAGAAAGGATGTCGATAGGGCATTTGGAGTTCTCCAGGCCCGTTTTGCAGTTGTTCATGGACCTGCAAAATAATAGGATCCGGAGACCTTGTGGGAGGTGATGGCATGTTGTGTGATCATGCACAACATGATCATCGAGGATGAGGGTGCCGCCGCTCTGAAATTTGAGAACATAGGTGATCCTATCCAACTGCCGGATCAGAATCCGCCATATTTGAGGAGTTTATTCAAATGCATCAATAAATTCGACATCGACCAACTCACGAGCAGTTCAAGGAAGATCAGATTGAACATCAGTGGGCGGTGAAAGGGGACAACAATGTTGGGATGTAAATATTTAAACTTTTTTAAATTTGAACGAGTGCTCCATGCGGCTATTTAAACTTCCGTGCCCTTGGCATGTGGCTACTTGATCATGCGGATTAGAAAAAAGATTGAAGGCCGAATATATGCGGCTACGGTTGGGTGACGTCCTCCCGCATCCGTGTCCGCGGACTGGTCCCTATCCGCGGATGAATGCGGGAGATTTTTTGAGGGTTGCCGTTGGAGATGCCCTAAGTCTGTTATTATGTTTTTAAAGTACTCTTCTTCATTTTTTTTCCATGAAAAGTGTACTGTACTACTCTTCTTTTACTATTTTACAATCATAGTACTCTTCTTCTTCTTTTTGCCTGGGAACTATAGTACTCTTCGGGGGCTAACATTAATTATTTTTGAAGTGAAGATAGGTTGGTGAGCTAATCCGAGTGCTTGAAAAATATGCATTTGCACTATATACCTTTTTTCAGAAAGATCCAGATTTGTTATAAAAATTCACAAGAAGTACGAAGCATCCCCAACATAATAAGAATTACAGCGAGGTCTCAGCTCCAAAAAATTACACTAAGGTCTCTGGACCACCGAACGACCGTTACCGTCATTAGAACAAGCTACCGACACGTCGTTGTCGCCGCTCCCCTACCGGATCTGGCCTAACATTGTCTATGACAACCAAGAAGTCTTTTGTACACATGCCCATAAGGACTAGTGCCATGGAGCGTGAATCGTAATCGCTGAACCCTTGAATCGTTCTGAATTTCCTAACACCATATGTCGCCGTCACGAACATGATGCAAAAAACCCTAAGCTTGCCACCCTGAGAAGACGACATGTTTCTACGTCGGAGCTCCATCGAATCCGCTCTGATGGATGAACTCAAGGAGGACCAAAAGCCCGAAGACCAACTCGAATACGAGGCACCATCGTCCGCCCGAGCACCGTCCCTGCGAGAAAATAACCTAACCTAAACTACTTGTTGGAGCCAAGGCACAGGGATTTCCCTCTGTAGTAGTGGCCGCCGCTTGCGTGGAGCACATGAAAAGACTGCATCTGAAGTAATATACACTTCTGTCGGTTGCGGAAATGCTTATCCACGCAGTCGGTATATATCTCTGATTGTCACTTGCCAAGCAGCACTGCATATTGGCATCGAACAATTTTAGTAGGTATCACAAGGTCTGTACGTGTGTGTACGCACATGCACATGCGTGATCACGAGCTAGAGCTATCAATAGCATTGACTTGTGGATATATAACTAGTACTCCTACTAGCGGCGCACGCGATAAGCACAGTCACGCATGTGCCAAAGAGCAACACGGTGAGTAAGTTCAAGATGCGGTCTCCGGCGTTCCTTCCAATTTGAGTCGCTGTCCATCCCTTCTCCGGTACAGAGAAACAGAAAGCAATCAATTGGTAGGTGGCAGTTGATCGATGGATCGTCAACACGCAAGTTGAACATGTGTGAGCACCAAGAGTGAGCCGAGCTTTCGTACTTTAGAGCGAAATTAGTGGATCGAAGCTTGAAAAGTTGTTGGTGGAAAAATCATGTGTACTGCATGCCGTGTCGTTGCGATCATGCGGCTGTGCTTACATGTGTGCTGGAAAAGAGGACATGAGACTATGATTTAGTATGAGCAGTGGAAAGGGACATGCGTGCATGCATGCATGCATCATGAGCATGAACGAGATCGAAGAGTGTAAGAGAATACTAATTGAGAAACAGCGAGGGCATGTACAATGATGCTATTTTAGAAGTGTCATATAAAATAAATAATAAGATGGAAGAGAGATGACTCATAAGAAAAGGTTTGTCTTCTCTTATTTAAAAGAAGACAAGAGGTGTTAATATGTGTCACCATATTTTTAGAAATGACTAATTATTAAAGATAAGGCTAAGAGATGATCCATTGTAGACAATTTTTTTGTCATCTCTAAATTACATGCAAGATTTAAGATATAACTATAAGGCTGTTTGGTTTTAGGACTAGCATTGCCACACTTTGCCACCGATTTTTGCCAAGTCTGCCTAAGGTTAGTTCATCAAAATGAGAGCCACAAGTTAGCAAGCCTAAGGAAATCTTGCCACATTTTTTGTGTGTATGCCACGTGGGGCTCAAGTGTGCCTTGCCTAAGGTAATGCTTGAACCAAACACTCACCTAAGTTGATCAAACTTACCTAACCTTAGGTGTGATAATCTTTAGCAATCTTATCAACCATTGTATATGCCCTCGCAGCGAGCTACGCCTCTCCACAGCGACCAGGGGTTCCCATCCGTTTGAATGTTTGATTCCGACATGCATGGTCTGGATCGTCTCTGTCATCCATCAGTCGCTCCTGGCCCGTTTTTACTGCGAACCGCCCCAGTCACCCCGGGCCAACGTCACAGGGCTGCTGCTCCCGACGTTGACCTATGCGCCTCCTTGTTAAATGGGCCGGTATGCAAGTGTGGAGGAGTGGCGTTAGATTTATCAGCCCACATGCTTTTTTTTGCGGGTAGCCCACATCTTGGTCCATGAGTCCATCAAAACAATGGGTTACGCTCAAAAACATATATACCAAAACGCGGGAGCAACTAGTTAACGAGCGCTCCTTCGAGAGCCTCGCAACGATCAGTGCCACTTGGCGCGCTCTCAGTCATTCGTCACGTGTCGCGCTCTGGACGCTCCCTTCGAATTTTGTTTTTTTTTATTTTTCGCACGCGTTTTGGCTTTTTAAACCATTTTTTTCGGTTTTTTCGACGTTTTGGTTTTCCCCTGGTCTTTCTTAGCTTTTCGATAAAAAAAGTTAAAAAAAAAATTTTGCGCAAAAAAACGTGTTTTTCCCCTTTCGCGAAAGTCACGGTTTTTCTTCCGCAAGAGGCACGGTTGTGCTTTATCGAGAGTCACGGCCGTGCCTTTCGGAAACGAAAAAAACGCGTTTTCTGGTTTTTTTTCTTTCGCGAGAGTCACGGTTTTGCTTCCGCGAGAGGCACGGTTGTGTTTTCGCGAGAGTCACGGCCGTGCCTCTCGGAAAGGGAAAAACAAAACGCGTTTTCTGTTTTTTTTCTTTCATGAGAGTCACGGTTTTGCTTCGCGAGAGGCACGGTTGTGCTTACGCGAAAGTCACGGCCGTGCCTCTCGAAAAGGGAAAAAATACGCGTTTTTTGTTTTTTTTTCTTTCGCGAGAGTCACGGTTTTGCTTTCGCGAGAGGCACGGTTGTGCTTTCGCGAGAGTCACGGCCGTGCCTCTCGGAAACGGAAAAAAAAACGCGTTTTCTATTTTTTTCCTTCCACGAGAGTCACGGTTTTGCTTCCACGAGAGGCACGGTTGTGATTTCGCGAGAGGCCCGGGCGTGCCTCTTTCGGAAAGGGAAAAAAACCGTGCTCCCGGTTCGGTTTTTCGCCCGGTTTTTCTCGTCCGGTTTTTTCATATAAAAAATTCGTCAAAACCTATCAACATAGGATCTAGTTTTCAAGATCTCGACGCGAGGAATCCATTGGTGGAAACGGTTCGAGATTTGGACGCACGGTTTAAGAGATAAAACGTTTTGAATAAACGGATCTACGAAAAAGGGAAAACTCCCAGGTTGCAACAAGTGGCGCGCTGCATGTGCGCCACTTGTCGCGACCTGGGAAAGTGAAGTGTTCTTTGCAACGAATACTCCTTAATTAGTGATTTCGCCAAAACACTGGGTGCAACAGCAGAGGAAACCCATGATGATACTCTTCCCATGGTGGCTACTCCCCTACTCCGAAAGCCGATCTGGGTGATGAATTTAAATGCCCGCTATTGCAAAATCCTTCTTTCTTGTAATAATATACCTATAGTTCAATGCATCAACGAGCTTTTGTTGACCTGCGTTGGATTTCTACAACTTAGAAATATTCAAAGTTGATGATAAAGATAAAGGAAGTTCGCTTTAAACAAATACTCCCTCCGTTCCTAAATATAAGCCTTTTCAGAGATTTTAATATGAACTATACATACAAATGTATATACATGTAGCTTAGAGTGTAGATTCACACATTTTGCTCTGTATGTAGTCCATGTTAAAATCTCTGAAAAGACTTATATTTAAGAACGGAAGGAGTGTTAAATATACCCCCACTATCGTATCAACGTAACATAATTCAAACTGTTCAAATTATATCAAGCATCTAAAGTATTTTCCACATTCATATCATTACTTTTCGATATTTTAAAATTGTATCATTATTCCTTAGACATGGGCGGGCGCAGCAACGCGCGCTTTGATGTTCTAGTGCTACAGTACATTCTCATATGCTCGTGACCACCTGTATGAGCGCGCGCACGCACACATACTCTATCCATATGAGTATCTTCAATATACTGAGCCGACACAATATCTTGGGATTGATAAAATCAGTACAGGTGCCTCGTAGTCGACGAAACATCATCACAATGTCTGAAATATAATCAAAAAAGTCCGAGCACCAGCCTCAACTCTAGAAATTGGGTCCTGGTGGGCTGGTCCACCACAATGAATCTTAGTGCGCAATACTCCATTAACTTGGCGGATGCTTGACACACTGAATTTTCATTTTGCCGGGCTCGATGCACATGACTGTATCATATTTCAATATAATTACATAACTTTATATATGTTATTTTCTCACAATAATTAGTTACTATATATCTTAGATATTAATGTTGAAACAGTAAATTTAGTATTCAAGCAATAGAAAATTTGACCCTAATTTGTACCGAAAAACATGATAGGTCTAGTATTTCTTGAAATAAAATCTTGAATTTTATTGAAGCAATTCGAGAACATGCCATTGCTCTCTTGGCACAACTTGCTATTAGTACCATGAAATGCTAGATTATATTTAGTGAAAAAATTCACAATCAAGATAGTTCTACACATAACTTTTCTCCAACGTTCCCACTCATTTTGAAGTTCTCGATGGACAACTTTATCAATTTTTTGATTCTTTTGCATCCTGAGAAGTTAGCCAGACCAGGTAGCCATATTCATAACATCTTCCACACTTGATTCATGCTTTTAAAAGTCTAGCACATGGAACCCTCATTTGCTAACTGCCCTTTTTATGCCACTTTCTCAATAATTTACAACAACACTACTCTCTCAACCTCTTTGCAATACGCAATCCATTCTCTATCACCTTATCCTCCATTTTGAGATAGCTCTAGTATAGAATACTGTATAAAATTTTTAAATATTTTTTTCTGAATAGACAAATAGTCTTTTAGAAACCTTTTGCGCTAAAACAAGATTTTTGGTCGTCATGTTTTGATGAGTTTTTATGTTATGTTATCGTGGGTGCCACATTAGCAGGAATAGTTGTCATGATGACTGTGTATAGTTATCGGGCAATGGTTTTGTATGTTCATAGACATTACAGTGTTATAAAGAGCGAGAGAGTGAGTTTTCAAGGGTTAGCAATAGACAATAAGTGTTATCAACACATCCAAGTATCATGAATCAATTTTTACAGTTGTACATAACAACATTCAATAACATGGCAACTAAGTTAATATAATATGGTAACTAAGTGACTAATAACTTGGTACAAGTGCTGCAAAGTATTCACGGAAAAGTTGTTAAAACCTTCCAACATGTAATCTAGTTTCGTAGATGTTATCAGAAGTGGCTGGCGGTGAAAGCGGAACAAAAACCAGATTAGTGCTTTGAGATATTTTTCTAATTTTAATATTTAAGAGAATCAACATTTGTATGGAAATTTTGCGCCTTGATTTTTGGATCCCTATGGGTCCAGCCAACTACCTAAGGCATCACTCCAGCGGCAGACTTGGAAGATAAGTGAGTCCATCAACTCCAGCGGCATCACTGAGTATAAGACCACGACCTAAGGCACCTTACTCGTCGTCTGAAAAGTCTGCAACATGAAACTTTGCAGCCCGAAAACGGGTCAGCACATAGGATATGCTGGCAATGTAACACATAGAGAGTAATGAACAATAACAATGCTATACTACATGCATATATGGCTGGTGGAAAGCTCTATGGTTACAGTTTTGCGAAAAGCCAATTTTATCCTACTCCAAAGGAATAAATTGTATTTAACTATCATGGTGGTTGTGAAACATTGAGAAGGTACCTCCAACTCAATCCCAATTAGGTGTCATCATTAACCCAACAAAATTAATTAAAGGTAACATGGTGATGAGATTCAAATGATAATCCAGGTACTAGATACTCAAGTTGTCCATAACCGGGGAACAGCCTTTCAGAAACAATCACTCTTTACTCTGGATGGACCGGTACACCTACTTTCCCCTACATCTGCTAGCCCACCTCTTCAAGAGATCTTGTAACCTACTCAACTATGCTAGAGCCCATAATAGCTTGTGGCTGCACACGGTTCTAGCATGAATAATCTTATGATCCCTTCGAGCCTGGGTGGCGGACCTTATACAAACAGACAACACTGGGTTCTCCAGGTGCCTCAATCCACCCAGATGTGAGTTTTAGTTGCCACCTTAAGTTGAACCATTAATAAACATCTCACATCTGTCATGAATATCACTCAAACCCATCCACGTCTACGAGCATAACATGGCAATAATAAAGCAACGTAGAAGTAACTCCCAAGGGTTTGAATAGAAAACAGGTAATAGGTACTACCTCAACTACTTCCCAATACCCACAATTTAATTAGATCCTAATCATGCAATGTTTTAAGAAAAGATCTAATGCAATAAAACTGGGTATGAAAAGTATGATCAAGGTGTTACTTGCCTTGCTGATGATCCGCAAAACCTAACGAGTCGAAGTAACAAGCGGCACACTCCGGGTACTCTATCGCAAACAAACAAGCATACAATCAGTACTCATCTAATGCACAGGTAAAACTCGAATGAAAGATCCAACCAGAAAGTTCAACTTAAGAACTCCGGTTTGCAAAAAGAATCAACTCGAAAGAAGCAACGAAAGTCAAACGGCGAAAGAAAGAAGCTTCGTTTACTAATCTGGATCTAGGTCAAATTTTACTGTAGCAAAAACTTGTTTGAGTAGGTTAAACGGAAAGAGAATTTCGAGATGAAACTCTAGGCGCTTGAATCGCCTGATTCCGATAAACGAGCGAGAAGTTAAACAGAATCGAAGATTCGATCAGAAATCGAATCTGAGATAATCGCAGAAAAAATCCGACGAAAAAGAAAAACGGACGAACGGTTAAAGAACGGACGTTCGTTAACAGAGAAAAAACCGACGAACGTGTTCGTTAAAACGAACGGTTCGGTGAATGCTCGCAAAATAATAAAACCGAAAAAAAACCGATCTGGTTTTTTTTTTAAAAACGAAGGGTTTTTTTAACAAAAACTGGCAAAGTCGAACGGGGCAGCGAGGCAGTACCTCGTCGGGCGGCTCCGGCGAGGGCTCCGGCGGGGCT